>NC_089872.1:22116597-22399097 GCF_036373705.1 Amia ocellicauda
AGGGGACACAAACAACAGAGGAGGATCAGACACGGTCGATGGGACACAAGCTTCTCTTCACACAACGTGTACAGTTAACACCCAGTGCAATTAGACCACGTCTGAACACATGCACAGCCTGCTCCAGCGCTGCCACACGCCTGGTCACGGGGAGAAATGGTGCCGCAGCGTGTCGGCTCACAGATACGTGTCTAAAGGACACTGAGGGCAGCAGCAGCTTGTGGCATGGCCTGTGCACCCCTCACCCTTGAGCGATGTGTACGGCCGTGACGGGAATGCCGTGGATGGAACCGCGCTCTGGTTCGGAGCAGCCAGGAGCAACTCGCCCCTCTCGGCCCACAGTGCGGACCAGCGCCCAGGTCACGGGCTGACCAGGGGGAGACGGTACCAACATGAAGCTGTAGCTCGTCTTGCCCTCGAGGCGCCCCGGGCAGAGCGGCCCGTGCACGGCTCCCGGCACAGCCGTGGGGCCAGACGCCAGCTCCGCCGGCTTGATCTTCCAGGAGACAGACGCACCGAGACGGGCCCAGGGGGCGTCTCCGCACAGCATGCCTCCCGAGAAATCAAGCTCACCCTGCGCCTCATCGGAAAGCAGGCGAAACACTCCCAGCGCCACGCCCAGCCCACACACACAGACACACACACACACACAGACGCGCACACACACACACACGCCAGCGTGCACACACAGACATAGACACGCACGCACACAGATACACATGCACAAAGACAGACACACAGATACACATACACGCACGCACACACGTGCACACACAAACACGCATAGACACACACACAAATACACACACATACACGCACACACACAGATACACACACGCACACAGGCACAGTTGCAGGGGGTACAGTACTGGGCAATGTCAGATTAAAATAGAGCTGGGTTACTCAACACCACCGAGAACTGGCAACATCCCAGTGACCTTTCAGTTGGAAAACGGGGATGCGGTTTCCAGGAATGCGGTCACGGGATCACGCCGGTCGACCGTCCCGTGTGGGACCGATCAGATCGCCCGTGTTTTTATCAACAGGGACTGGAGTCTCAATCGGACCTGGCCTGACAGCTTCATTAGTAAACGGTGAACTAAGCAGAGAAGCACATTATTCAGCCACTTCCACAGCAGTGCTCGGGGGCTGTACTCCTCTATATTGCAGTGCGACATTCTCCAATATGAGTGCTGTGTTAACATCGGGTTCATTAGAGATCTGAAACCAACCAAGCTGCGTGGGGGTGTCTGGTGCGCTGTCCGAGCATGCACAGTTAAACAGGAGGCGTGCTCCACAGAGAAAATAAAGGGTTGTCCTTACCACCTCTGTAAAATATTTAGAATTATGCTTTTAGAGGCAGCAGAGTCGGGGCGCTGAGAACTGAATATGAAAGAAGAAAAGGCGTGAAGGAACATCGGGGGAACCGCCGGCACAACTCGTGGCTCTGAATGCAGCACAGGAAATAAAACACTCAGCAGGAAACGTACAGCATTAACACGGCTTTTAATCAGCGAGCAGACAGGCAGGCCGCTCGCCGCTCTGTGCGATCACTGCGGATCGAAGCACACAATGTTCCCAAAACACCATATAAGAACACATCGCACTGCATGCCCCCCCGCGGACCCCCACGCCCGCGCTGGACCAGGAGGCTGCCAGCAGGGGGTGGGGGGGTGAGGTAGGTATGGGGCTGGCCTAGATGAAGGAGATGGACCCTGACACTCAGTTCCTACCCACACAGAATGTGTCAGTCACATAAATAAAAAATACATAAATCAATGAATAATTTAACGCCCATAGCTGCATATTTAAAAACACAAGTCTTAACACTTGAAGAGGAACCGCAGGGCAGACTTGGTTCAGTCTGATCCGCGTAGCTGTTTCGTCTGAGTCCAAGGCACAACAAGTGCTGGAGACACTTTCAAGGCCCGGCTTCTATGGAGAGAGAGAACAGGGTCTCCTCCTTCCCGGGGACAGAATCAGGGCATCTCACCTGAAGTCTAGTTTCCTTTTCTCCACCTACACCCAGACAATCTGCCTCTCACTGCTTTCATATCTTCTCTAAAAGCTCAAAGTTCAATTCAAGTGCTTCTCAACCCCATTATTCAAACAACCCCACAATCCCCGTCCCTCTGAAGCACTGCTGCTGTACCAGTGTCTGCTGTTGGGCGCTCGTGCAGACCACACTTTTATAGACACCCTTCTCGTGTGTATAAGGAACGAACTCCTCCAGCAGGGGCAGCAGGCTCCGGCTGGCCCCGACGCCTGGCTGTGGGCGGCACTGCCGGCACAGACCACCCTGCAAGGGGGCCACACTGCCGGCTCAGGCAACACCTACTTTGGGAACCAGTTGAGGCCCAGGTGCTCGGTCTTGGAGTAGAGGATCCTCTCCAGCATCTCGTACAGCGGCTGCCAGGGCAGCTCCAGATCCTGCCGCGAGAGGAGCTCTTTCTTCCTGGGGAGGCAAGATGCAAAGACGCAGGTCGGGTCAATTCGAACAACACTGCCGCACCAACGCCACAACGCTCCAGCAAGAACCCAGCTGTATAAAAGGGGCAATTGTATATAAAAATAATGTAATAATTGGATAAGATTGTCTGCTATGAAATATATAATAGTGTGTTTAATGTTAAGGGATGACGGACAGGTGGCCAGTATTGGACCTGGTCTGCCAAACCATCTTCCAGTTTAGTTACAGTTCACTGCACACTAGTTGGACAGATCTGATGGGAACTCGATCAGACTTACTTCAGCAGGTTGATCAACAGCCGTGCAAATCCCTGCATCATACTTATCTCCAGTTTGGGAATGGTCACCAGCTCGTAGAGCAGCTTAATGAACAGCACATGATCTTCTTTGTTGAACTTCCTTCCGTACAGCCGGATGTACCTGCAAGGTGACACACTCAGTCAGCCGGGGATCAGCCGTCCTGCTTCTGAAGCACAGTACCGCTGTGCAAGACCTGGAAGCCAAGTTTCTGTTAGATTCGCTCGGTGCTGATGCCATTAGCAGTGAAAGTGTAACACCTGGGTTTAACAGCGACGGCGGGTCACTAAACTGTAAGTAAAGCGATGCAATATAAACATTCATGTCGGGATGAAGTGAGCGCAGCCCAGAGTCAGACTCCGGCCCTAGAGCACAGCGTTCACTCACCCAGAAAGTAAGACTGTTCTTGAGAACTCATTTTATTAACGGCAGATATTAACACCGGTTTTCCGTCACCCCCAGCCGGGATGATTGTACGTTTTCCTTCCCAGAAAGTGGGCGTCTGCCTTTCGCCATAAGAATGTAATTGTAATTCCACCCACAACAGTTAAAGATCATCATCGTGACCAGCTTTCATTCAACACATCTGAGGTTTAGCGAACACTATGCAGAAGGGAAAAGAGATCTATACGAAAGATGGTATTTCCTAAGTTGTTGGCATGTGTCGTGGATTTTCTGTCAGCAAGCTGCGGAGTGTGGAAGGCGGTATGTCATTCACATCCCGAGTCATTACGCTGCTGAGGAAAGGCCTCTGAACCAGCAGAGCGGCTCCAGCGCTGTGTGAAATGAGGGGCAGGCGGAGGTGACAATGACTGCGGTGCTGGTTTATAAATTGGTTATAAATAAACTCACAGACATATTAAAGGTCACAGGCTGCGAGTGCATAAAGGATTAACTTACAGCAAAACAAATCACACACACAAAGTGAGCAAGAAGTAACAAAGCCACAGCCTGACCACTTCAGCACTCAGTTTACCACAGTAACGGCTTCACTCTGCAGTATCTGCCTCGTCACTTGAGCGCTCGCACGTTAAAATGCCCCCTGCAGACTAGAGCACCGCTCCGCCGCGTCTGCGTCTCCCCCGCCTGCTTCGCGCAGATGAACAGGCTGTGGCTGATCTTCACACACAGAGCTGTAGCAGCAGATGCAGTCCAGTCAATAATGAGCTAGAGCTGTCATGCAGCCATCAGAAACGCACGCTCTTGCCTCTGCCTTGTTTGGTTCATCCCATTTGAATCGATAATCTTTGCTGTAGACGTCACTTAACACCTTTGTGCATGAAACCCTAAACACACACGAAACTGACCCAAACAACTGTCCCACAACGACAGACATGGATATTGAAGGGGGGTTCACACAGTACTTAAAGAGGCTTCTGTTAAAGAGTCTCTAGAGACACAGAAAAGGCACTAAATGATTACTTACATATAAGTATATAATTATTACTTGTATACAAAACTTGTTATAGATCACTTACGTACATATTAATAATTATGTATAACAACCATTTCAATGAAACGTGCAAAAGTGTGTAATAATATTGTTATTTTGTTTTGTATTATTCTTGCTTTCTGACAAACTGAAAAGTTCAGTTGCTTTTTTTACATTTCTCTTGGAAGGCACGTTGCTTTATGCACAGCCTATATTGTGCTGGAAGCTACATGTGACTGACATCCCGATGTGTCCCGTGCAACAATCGGACTGCCCTCATCAGGCTGGTATTCATATATGAAATAAGTTACGGTTCACAAATTGCTTAATTAGCCTTAAGAACTATTTATGCTGTATGATTAATTCCACTGTAGACGAAAGACTGGAATCAGGGATGGAAAGGCACATCCTTTAAAATACAAAACACTCTCTCTCCTGCCCTCGCTCAATGTATAAAGTGAGGTGTTGGTCTTCAGAGTGAGAGCGACTGAGACTCAACGATTGGGCGCTCTCCCAGGAGTCCTCTGGTCTGTTGAGCCCAGAACAGGGCGGCACGCGGTGAATGGATGCCTGGCAGAGGAGAGGCAGAGCATCCGGGTGCTGGGGGGCGGGGCGTGGGCCTGGCCGGACACGCAGACAGCTGCCCGTGGGCAGTGTGCAGCCGGCTTCCTCCACACATGACCGCAGAGCAGCCAGGCTGATCTCAGCAGGTAAAACCAAACTTTTACCCAACAATCCCCACCCTGGATGGTAACTTTTCATTTGCACAGAGACTAACCAGTGGAAATCCACCAGCAGATGCTCTTTGCAACCATGTAACTGGGCATCGACGTCTTTAAACTGCATTATCATCGTTTACCAAACAATCCTTTCTACAATCAGTATAGTATTAGTACAATAAGTTCGATAGAGTTTCATTCGCAAAGTGAAAGTGAGGGTGTCTGGGTCTGCATGCTCGTGTGGGTGTCAGGTGTGGTGGTTGTGGGCGTGTGGATGTGCACAGCCGGCAGGGGGGGGTAAGTGATGCAACAAAAGCAACAGTGTTCCAAGTCTGTCCCAGCAAGCCCAGCACTGCCGCCTGCCCCCCCACTACCACAAAAACACCCATCACACACACAGCCCTACTGCATAGGCCTCATCTGTCAACACAAAAATGTTCCACTGACTCGGTACGTTATTCCAACACATGCGTCGTCTGGAAACTCTGAAACTGCTGTTCCACGATCAGGAGGGAAGAAGAAAAACGATTCCCTTGAATGTATTTATATATTTATTAATGTCATTGAAAGTTGATTTTGTTCAGCCCAGTCATGAGACCAGTAAAGTAGGTCAGCATTCGCCACCACAATTTCCATCTCTGCAAACCTGCACTCAGTGAGCCGGGAAGACGAGAGCCAGAAGCGAGAGAGGATCTACACAGAGGCTGGCACGGCGCTCAGCGGGGGGAAGAGGAGCGCCTCCACTCTCAGAAATCAGTCCAATCTCATCACAGGCCGATGGGATCGGGCTATAAAACTCACACTAACGCTCTTCAGAGTGGAAGCAGCACAAACTGGAACTGCCTGGTGTCAGAGCATGCATTCACTTCGGGGAGGTAAACACTGGAAAAGCTCTCTACAGTAGTGGACCCACCCCCACTCACACCATCACCACCTCATCAAGTGCTCCGTTGAGCTCTTCTACAGACGTGTCCCGAAGAAAACCTCTCCTTCACCCAGCAGTGTCCGCATTCACCCCAGCGCTCCCTCCCCTGGCGGTCTGTCTACAGCGCTGCCAGCCCGGGGGTCAAGAGCACCAACCGTCCACACTCGAAAACAAGTCTCTCTCATAACTGGAAGCAAACAGCTCCTTATGACTGAGGAGTTATATTAAACGAGTGGCGCACATCGACTGCATGGAAAGCATGCCTCTGCAGTGCATGCCCAAAATAATTGCAGTGTCACTTCCTGCAGGAGGGAAAGTTGAGCGGCGCAAGGATCATCAGACTGACACTGTCCCACTTAGGCTGCAGGGAGCCGCAGTGCCACGCGGTTGCGGAGCTTGTGGACACCGACAGCAGGCATTTCACAGCGTGGACGTCTGCCTTGGACTGGCTGACAAGGCACTATAATCCTCATGTGTGCATAGACACGTCGCCCAAACCAAACTAGCTCCCTGGCAGAGGCAAAGGATCCAGTTCAAGTAAACAACATAATACAGAGGCTCATTCCCACACTCTGCTTTGCTCGCCTCTCACACAGTTTTACGCAGCCTCTCCGTCAGAGTGTTTGTCAGTCATATTGATGTGTGATCAGAGCTGTGCAGCAGGATAAGGTTTTAGCAGCACAAACACACAGTGTCCATCCCAGCCAGGTTCTGACATTAGCCCACAGATGTGTCCAATAACCGGGATGAACGCACAGATCGAGTAACAGACAGGAAGGCAGAGGCAGGCGGAGACGTGCAGCCAGCTGGGAGAGACGTGTAGGCCGACTCAGCCAGTGCGGACAGTGCATTCAGAGCACACACAACACAACAATTGATAACAGGCCGGTGAGAAAGAAGAGCAACAACGGGTCACTCCGTGTGAATGCCAGTCTGTGTGCACAGGGCTTGTGAATCTGGCGCCGGCCTTCTGAACAAAAGCGAGGGAAACATCTCCGCTGATGACGCAACACACCGCTCAGCTGATCCAGAGACGTTACAGACAACCCAGGGGTTTAATTACTACTTTTACACTGCTTACTCTACCCACCATGTTATTATGGCTGTAAACTTCATGGGGCTCCAAGAGTGAATCACACTGGACTGTATAATGATTCTTCTTCAAATACTGTAGAAGTATCATCTCCACATTATGCGACTTTTTAATTTCTTGTCAAAACTAACCAAGTGAGTTTGGACAACTTTGTTAGCCTGACAACAACATCAATAATAATAATAATAATAATAATAATAAATTGTGGAACCTGGTGTGTGTTTGAATGGCAGCCCAGTTCGATAAAGCTTTGTAGTGCTGAGATTTTACACAGCCCTGCACTTCAGTGTAGACTCGCCCAGTATGACTAAGCACTGTGTGTGGAAACAGTGTGACGCTGCGATACGCAAGTCAACTGTTTGTGTTGCTGTCATACGGAAAGTTCCTTACGTTTTGTGCTCCAGAAAGTAATTCCATCTATCTATCCATCTACTTATTTATGGACATCTAGACAGCAGCTGTTCCTCTTACAACACAGCGACACACTCCACTTGGCAAAAACACACAGCGCCGGCACACATTACTCAGCGTAACCGGCATCTCACTCTCAATCATATCCACAACATCGGGGAAGAGAGAAAGCCTGGAACAATGCGTTATGCCATGTGTTGAATGCAGAAAGCTCCTAACACGAAACAGTCACCGTGGCGATATATTTACTGTCCTTTTCCAATTTCCCAAAGTGCTGTCAGCGGACACGAACAGCCCAGTCTTTATGATTGATCTCTCTGTTCATGATGGCACAGAGAGGGCAGTCTGTGCGTGTTAGTGTCCCAGCCTGTCCAGACGGCCCGACACCGAAAGTAGGCCAGTGGATCTGCGGGACCCGGGCTGCGATACAATGTAACAAAGCAGCAGAAACGCGACGTCAGCATTTCCCCGGCCTGCACTGTGACAGCATCCACATCCAGCGGACAGCCACCTCCAGTGAGTCCGTCTCTGTGCAGCCGGACCCGGGTGAGCCTCTGAGCACAACACCAACACTTTATACACAATATAATAATCACATTAACGACTTAACGAGAGGCTGTGGATGACGAGCCCGGCTCTGAAAGTTTTAACGCACAAAGCCCGAGGAGGCGCACCGGGTCGCCAGCCCGACCCGGACTGTCGCCCCGCTGACCCATCTTCACACACAGGGAGGGCACTTTCTGAGCCCTTTGTTGTGCCCACGAAACCAGTCTCACTGGTGCCGTCCGGCGCCCCTCCGGCCCAGACGCGACGGACCGACGCGGGAAGAGCCCGCACTGTCAGGGTCTGTATCCAGGCAGTGACGACTGACAGGCGGGGGCCCGGGACGGGGTACAGACGGGGCCCTGCTCCGGCCCGGCCCAGCCCGCGCTAGGCCCGCTGGCCCTCACACCGAGCGGCTCTCCGCCCCCCACACTCAACCCCCGACCCGCAGCCCAGAGGCGCCGCACCGCTCGACTTACGTGGAAAGTTTCCGGGTCCAGAAGAGCACCCCGGGCCACAGCTCCCGCAGCAGCACCGCCCGGCCCAGGTGGCCCTTGATCTTGGCCAGGATGTCATCGGACTCCCGGTCGAGCCTGTCCGAGTAGGGCAGGAGTTTATTGTAGACGATCTCTTTCTGGGGGACAAAAGCGGGAGCCGGAGCCTCGTCTGTGCTCATATTACAGTCTGCCTGCGTGCGGCTGCGTCCACCGTGTCGCTCAGGCTGCCGGAGCCGGGCTCTGTGGCATGGGGTCCGGGTAACGGTTCTGTGGCGCTCGTCAGCTCGGAGCTCAATCCGCTGCTCTGACCTCCACAGCCGCGCTCTCTCTCTCTCTCTCCACACACGCAAAACACGCAGCGCACGCCCCGCCCCTCGCCCGACGTCACATCCGCCAGGACCGGCCTCTCCGCCCCTGGCCTCAACGTCACGTCCGCCGTGACGCACACACGCACCGGTCCGCCGCTGTTTTCCGTCCGTGTGGCCTGTGCGGAGGAATTGATGACCCGTGCAAGAGGTCCAGCAGGTCGGTGCTCTGTATGTAACATGCTAGTTTGCATTAAAATGCTAGTTCTGACTGCAGGGTCGTATTAAAAACAAATAAAAATCATGTATGCCTCAAAAACTGATCACTCAGGTGTATGTTCTGTTACATGGTTTTGTTCCAGTGTTTTATGATACACTTGTAATTTGAAGCTAATGTTTACACGAGGTGTTGTTATTTTATTGTTCATGTATTTTAATCTGAGACAAGTCTGTTGAACTGTAGCTCACACTGTAAATCCGCCAGTCATGACTAAACACCTACCATTACTGCATGCAGGTTACAGAACAGACGTTAATAAAATGCAATGTCTTCTTGTTATTAAAGTTTATTTATTCATATAGTAATGGCTTGTGAGTATAAATGCACCGAGTTATTTTATCTCCATATTACCCTTGTATTTCTTAATACTGAACATTTATTTTACAGATTTTGTACACCACATTTTTGCAATTTAAAGTGACACACATATTTTAGCAATTAGTTTGTTCACCCAGAACATTGTATTTGTATTTAAAATGACAACAATAAGCTTTGCACCCTAAAGCTGCCGTGCCGCCCCTGAATGGTCATGCCCATTGCCCTCCGTGACCTTCCACCCGTGGCCTGTACTAAGCAGCAAAGCCACAGTCCTGAAGCGACCCGGTCGACTCCTCCAGTGTCCCCCGCCTGCTGCAGCCTGTGCCACATAACCCCGCTCAAGGGTTTATCCCGAGCATCGATACAAACAAGATCAGATGAAATCCCCTTAAGCCTTTTCTGGATAAGGACCTTGTGTGCTATTTCTGCTCTGGGAAACCCGCCGCCCCCTCACCGCTCTGAGCCGGCAGGAGGCTGAGAGCCGAGTCTGTACCGCAGTGTGAGCAGCCGTGTGCGGTTAAAGGGGAGCCGCGCGATCTTTCAGTGCGTCTCACCAACACTGGATCACAACATTCAGAGTACAGGACATCCGCTGCCAGTGACTGGCCAGCAGGACCCACACAACTCGACCGGATACTCAGTGCAGCTCCTGACTCGGGACTTTATCCCTCCTGGGGCAAAGCAGGATGGAGCCCATTGTAAATAAGAGAGAAAACATGCTTTCCAAACTCCACCTCCACCATCCTCCGCTTCCAAAAGTTACTTCAATGTGTCACCAAAATGTAACCAAAATCACGTGGAGAAATGTACAATCATCTGGCAACGACACTTAGTACGGCATCTTGACATTTCTCTCGTCTCTTTTGATGATTTGTATTAACATTGTTTTTTTCTGTTAAGCTCTGATGGTGTACCAGTAACACAGTATATCGCACCCAGCTCAGTGTCGTATTGGGGACAGATATTAATCCGGTGTGAAACACCTCAGGATTGAGGGAGAAGGGCTATATTTATCCATCACAGCAGCGTCCTCAATCCCCAGCCACAAGCGGAAGTCTTTCTGTGTGGCTGAGGCCCAACCCCGTCCTTTCTCAATCATATTAAGGGACATTTTTAGACCACTGTTGACCTGATGGCCATGTGACCCACAAATCCACCTGACCTTATAAACCCCAGAATTATGCGCAGAGAGACCCCTCTCGGTCCGTTAGGCGAACAACACAATCTGCGGTTTGTGTCGTGTCCACGTGGTTTAGCTGCAGGCAGCTAGATATATAGCTAAAACTGAAAATAACTTTCTAAACAAATATTACAGATATTTATTGAAGAACGAATCCTTAACTGTATAGTAATTATTATTTATAAACTGCTTAATTAGCCTTGGGTACTGTTTCCACGGTCTGATTAATTCAGGTGGAAAATGAAAACTCTTGTCAGCCCACAGACGTGTTGCTTGAGAGCAGTAATGAAACAAAAAAGTTGTAATTTAACTGTCCCTAAAGGCAGCTATATTAACCTGCTATTCTGTGCAGGTTTGAGTGACGGTTCTTCTAAACCAATCAGTGCGCAGGTGGGCTGGTCTGACAGTCACCGCTGACCCATAGACTGAGAGGAGCAGCTACATGTAATTTAATTATAAACAAAGCATGCTTTTAATACAAGTTGTGGACAATCGCTTTCTACTTATTACATGTGTTTTTTCATACAGCCTCTATTCGCATATTTATCAATGGCGCCAATAATTTTGTATTTGACTGTGCATATATATATAGTGTGCATGTATGTATGTATGTGTGTGTGTGTGTGTTTCTTACCTACACATAAACTGGGGCATCACATGATCATAATGAATACGATGGCCCTCCATCTGCCTCTTGCTCAATGCTGTGAGCTCCAATTAACATGCACATGATATTAACATGTCACTGTGTTGTGTGTCAGTGCTGTATGTTGGGCTCAATGGCGGTGATCAGTGATTGCGCAGCTCTTGACTGCAGGTCTGCGCAGACAGGGGGGTTAATGAGTCGCCGACCCGGCGCTGCTGCTGAAACAGACAGAACCAGCCCAGCCCACCTGCTCACTGATTGGGTTAGAAGAACCGTCACTCAATCCTGCTGGACCAATGGAGACCCAGCATCCACGCCTCCCTGTAAATCCCGCCCTCACGACAAAACGGCGCCAAAACTCGAAACAAACTAAATGAACCGGAAGCAGAGAAGGCGGCGCGACAGACAGCTGCGGCGAGGGCTGCCCTCGGTTTTCTTTACAATATTTTTTTATTTTTTATCTCAACATCAATTTTTTCGTTTTGTTTACAATATATATATATATATATTTTGAATGCGATACTTATGGCGCTCATTTGAGCCCATACTATCTGTGTCGAGTAGGGGAGCCGGGCCCTGGCGGCGCAGTACCGGCGCAGTATCGCCGGCGCGCTGTGGGGGCGCTGTGGCGCTCTCTCTCTGTGTCTCTCTATCTCTCTGTGCGTCTCTCTCTCTCTCTCTGAGTGTCTCTCTCTCTCTCTCTCTCTCTGAGTGTCTCTCTCTCTATCTCTCTCTCTCTCTGAGTATCTCTCTCTCTCTCTCTCTCTCTCTCTCTCTCTCTCTCCGCACTTCCGCCAGCTGCGCAGCGGCTTCCTTAGCGACCAGCCTCAGCAACCGACCCGCACAGCTTCCAGGCCGGTTCTGTACCGCAGTGTAAACCAGGCCGGTTCTGTGGTGTAAACCAGGCCGGTTCTGTACCGCAGTGTAAACCAGGCCGGTTCTGTACCGCAGTGTAAACCAGGCCGGTTCTGTGGTGTAAACCAGGCCGGTTCTGTACCGCAGTGTAACCAGGCCGGTTCTGTGGTGTAAACCAGGCCGGTTCTGTACCGCAGTGTAAACCAGGCCGGTTCTGTACCGCAGTGTAACCAGGCCGGTTCTGTGGTGTAAACCAGGCCGGTTCTGTACCGCAGTGTAAACCAGGCCGGTTCTGTACCGCAGTGTAAACCAGGCCGGTTCTGTGGTGTAAACCAGGCCGGTTCTGTACCGCAGTGTAAACTCGGCTTGTTTGTACTCGTCAGTTTTGGAGGTGAGAGACGAGCTCGGCCCAGGGAGCACAGTGACCGGGACACGCCGCGCACAGACGGACCGGGTCAGTGCGGTCATTATTATGTCCGGGTCCTCTCGGCTGGTTTAGGAGATACATTGAACATAAAGAATCGCCTTTCCGAAAAGTCAGTCATTTCTGTTGAAACTGACCCAGCTGGCTTTCCGTCGTGGAGTACAGCGAGTGTGCTGGTGTATGCCAGTAATACGCCAGGTGTGTCGGTGGTTGTTTCTATCCCATAATTGTACTATGGATTTGTCATAGTGTGTACACTTAAGTTGGTGGCTGTAGTATAATGGCAGGTATCAGGTTTATGTTAGTATACGTATATGTAATAATAATATAACTAATCCTTATAACTGTCATACAAATTAAATAGCCCCCTAGAGTAATTAATCACTAGGCCTTTAATATGCCAATTCATGCCCAATAAGGAAAAGACAGACAGTGTGGTACAGTCAAGCGAAAAAGTGTCATTTGTGAACCAACTGCACTGTGATGCACTTTATTGTGTTGTCCTACACTATTATGTGTTGCATTGTGCTGCTCTGTACTATCTAATGAAACTTCAGCCAAGTTACACATTATTATTACAATGCCTTTTATTTTTAAAGTTAGTCTTTCCACCCATGTCATCTTATACAAGTGAGTTATTTGAGAATGCTCTAACTTTACTTCAATCCACAGTTGTGTGTGTGTGTTTATGCCAGCTGTACTTTAAGTGACAGGTTTTCACTGTTGTCTCAGCACAGCAGATGGCGTTGCAGCGCTTTACTGACAATTTACACAGTTACACTGGGGGCCGGGGGACGTGTCAGATGTGCAAACACCCGCACATCCTCGATTTTCTTCACTGATCGTTCTGGAAACCAGCATGAAAATGAGGACACTGACAACCAGAAAGCTGGCTCTTCACACAGTTACATAGTACACTTTACTGTGCTTTTACCACGGTGCACTGACTGAACTACAGTGTTTTAGAATGTGAAGCTCTGCAACTTTTGCTTTAAGGAATTTACTGAAATTAGTTGTCCTTTTTTGTTAAGTTTCTCTGTCACCCTGCTCAGCCACAATTAAAATCCTGGTAAATTTCAATAATCTGTATATTATTATTATTATTATTTATTTCTTTGCAGATGCCCTTGTCCAGGGTGACTTACAAAAGGGTTGCCGCTGAGCTAATTTCAGCAGATTATAATATATTGATTTACAATCGTCTGGACACTAACCTGCCTGCCATTGTACTACTGCTAACTCTTGTTAAAGGTGTCTACCCTACACTTAACACTCACTGCATGCAGACGTGAAGCAGGAGAGGTTTCCCTGCTGACCACCTCTGAGCCATAATATTAATAATGACACTGTTTCACCGGGGCGATTCTAGGAGTTTTTAAATGGGGGGCCATGATTATTACAGAGTGCAAGTAATACAAAGGCAAGCCTATAACACTAGCGTAGAATGGTATTAGTGAACAAAATAGTGCTTCTGTGCCTCCCTGTGTTTCACACTGCACAGCCCAGAACAGCAGTGTGGAGAAACAGAGATTATACTAAAGACCTTAACATCAGGGCCAGCTGCACAGTAGAGCTGGGGATTGTATTGATTACATCAGCTTTTCTATTCATTACAATAAGCCTATGGACCTGAATTCTGATGGGTCCTGTCCAGTTAGTAGCTGTGAAGATCCTGTGATCAGCAGCTGCCTCATTGTGGTTTCTGTAAGTTGTGATGGAGTAAAGTAGCATTAGGTGTAGGACTCACAGGTACATATGAGGTGTGTGTGCCTGTATTGTGACAGTCCACTGACCTTGTCGTATTGTGTTGCTGTTTCCAGACAGTGCAGTGGATGGAGGGAGCGGCTGCAGGTGCGAGGCAGGGTGGGGGGCCTGTGTGGGAGAGGTTCTCTGTCCTCTGTGGGGCGCCGCTCTCCCCTGTCCAGATCGCCTGCTGCTCGTCCTTCTGTGCCTTCCCACAGCACGGCAGCCAGCTGTGCATACGGAGCCTCGCTGACCCCTCCCTCCCACAGGTGTGTTTATCCCAGCGTCTGACGGTCGCTTGCAGGTGTTAAGGCCGGTGTCAGCAGCTCACGCCCTTCTCCTCACTCCCAGGCCCTGCAGCTGAGAGGTCACCACCGGCCCATCTCCGCCGTGACCTTTGGCAACAAGCAGGAGCCGCAGATCGTGTGCTCGGCCTCGGAGGACTATGTGATCGTGTGGGACGTGGAGAGGTGCTGTAGAAGAGTGCAGGAAGGTAAAAGCCCACAGAGACGAATGCTTCACAGCAACCAGGAGGCAGAGATCAGGGTGCGAGATTAACTCAAACTCCTCGTCCTCCCGGTGTCGGCACTGTGCTCAGAGCCACACTGCCCTCTAGCCAGCACTTGGCATTACTGCAAGTGACTGTCAATGTGCTTCACTGTCCATAACAGTCTGCCTCTCCTTCCTAGTGTCCTGGACACGAACATCACAAACAGTTATTTAAATCTCATGCTGTGCCTTGTTTTCATTTAAACGTGTTCTCAGACCTGATGGCTTCAGGCACAGTTATAGGAACGCTGCTGGGGGATGTGGTGCACCTGTCCCTGTGCCCAATGGACAAGAGAGTCGCCGCCTGCGCCGGAGATAAAATCTACATCCTCGATGCCAAGGTGGGCCTTCTGTGCTTGTGCGGGGCTGCAGCACACGCTCCCCCAGAGCAGGTTTCACAAGATAAGATCACTATCATGCAAAGTAAGGTTAAGTCATTCTCCTGTTTGCTCATCTGAAACTAAGCTGCACAGTTGGAGAGGACAGCTGTGTCTTGGGCTTGTGCTCAGTTTGTGACACTAGGGGTGTATGAGCTCTCCCTTCTCGCTGTCCTTCTCCAGAAAGAGGACGTCCTCTCGGTCTTGGAAGGTCACCTGGCTCCAGTGACCGCAGCCCAGTTCTCCTCCTGGGAAGAGGACGTCCTGGTGTCCATCTCTGAAGACCGAACATTCAAGGTACAGAACCTCCTCGGCCGGTGCAGCTGGGCATAGAGAGGGCATGGAGGCGGGTCACCGGACAGGGTTTAGCGGGGGATCATACTGGGTTATACCTCTATGGACAGAATGTGTGATTTAACTCTTTCAGAGAGCGCCAGCCTAGTGGAGAAGTGTGTTGTGTGTCATCGGGTAATAACACAGATGTGCTCGGTGTATTATCTGTGTTGCTGCAGGTGTGGGACGCATGGCGTGGGCAGCTGCTCCACCAGTCGGCCGTGCTGTCAGGTAGGTGCCCACGCCAGCAGCGGAGCGGAGGCCGTTTCTGCCCGGGTGTCTTTATCTCCTGACCTGTACAGACTGTTGTCCTGTTCAGGGTCCCCTCTGATCAGCCTCTGCCTGAGTGAAGAGACCCGGCAGCTCCTGGTGGGATCGGCCGACGGGCAGGTACCGCACCCCCCCGTGGCCCACGACCGCACACACATTCTGGACAGATGCACATCTCCACACAGACCACAACCACAATCTGCACGGCACGTCTGCCACTTCACTGCCACGTTAATTCATGGTAATTAAGAGAAACCTCCATTTCTGCAGGTGTGGGTCTTCAGTCTCCTGCAGGGGCAGCGGTACCGGCTGGTGTCCAGAGTGGATCTGCTCCGAGCTGAGCGCAGGCTCCTCGGGCGCCCGGAGGAGAGGGACGAGGTGGAGGTGACCAAGCCAGTGCTGAGCATCGCAGCTTGCAGAGCGATTGCTGTTGGCGACGACACAGACGGGTGAGGCTGTCCTCAGTGTAATTTGGACTTCCACGTCTGCCAAACCCTTTCTAGTTCTTCAACTCAAAAGGCGTTCTCTCTCCCGCATGTGTCCGTCTTCTGCACAGCTTCTCCAGCAGCAGTGGGAGCGTCTGTTGCATCGGCAGCTCAGACGGGGCATACGCACTGAACCTGGCCACCTCTGAGTTACAGGCCGCCGTGCGCTTCAAAGGTAATGACAGGCTCCCGTCGGCGGGCAGAGCGACCGATTAAAGAGCCGCTTTTAAAGAGCGAGGCGTTGCTTCATTTATTGGAGGTTCGAGGGGACAGGGGGAGGCTCTGGCTTCTGTGCCACTGGTTCCGCTATGAAGCAAAGCAAGACGCTAGAAGTAGAGCAAGATAAGATGCTGCAGGACAGCCGCTGCAGAGACTTTCAGCTGCAGTGATCGGTTAACGATGCTTGTCTTGCAGATCACCGGGGGTTATCCGTCGCACTAGCAGGGTCGTGGGCGATCCATGGAGCGTGCAGTAACAAAGTGAGTACTCCGACTGCGGCCACTTCATTCCGTTTACATCTTGACAAACACCTCCCTTGAGCAAAGGCACCTGACTACGAGAAGCTGCTGTCTGTCAGGTATCCGCCGTCTGTGGCTCTTTTTTCATCTCGGCATTATTATCAGTGTTGTTCATTTCAGGAGAAGATAGTCTGACTGTTTGTACAGCAGAAATACACAATTTGCAACCCAGATGCCCAAGCTTGTTGTACTTGTGCACCAATTAGCAGTGTCTGGTTTCATAAGTAGAGGATTATTCGGTTTGTGAAGGTTTGTACGAGGCTTTGCACGCCTGGGCATCCTGGAGGAAACCGGGTCTCTCGGGCCCCGTGCCTGGCGGGGTTCTGTGCGTCACCAGTCCGGTCTGTCCGCAGGTCCTCTGCCTGGTGACCTCGCTGTTTGGGGAGCGCGTGGCACTGCTGGAAATTGGCGCTGCGGCCCTCGCTGGAGCCCCGAGCTGCCGGGAGGAGCAAGAGGGCCTCTGTGCAGTGGCCAGGTACGGGGGTCACGTGTTCAATATGGTCCTGTCGTCTTTCTCCTCCTTACTGGAAGTGTGCAGGTGGGGAGGACGGGGGTGGAGAGCTGTGAGGAGAGCCCTGTCCGTCACCATCCTCCTTCACCTCTCTCTGTCTCTCTGTCTCTCTGCCTCTCTCTTTCAATCTCTCTCTTCTTCTGGAGTCATCAAACGGTCATCCGTGGATCCTAAAGTGCATCAGTAATCCCAGACACACATTTCTCGGGCTGTTCTCAGTTGTCAGCCTTCAGCCACACGTTTATCTGGCTTTGAATGAAGGTGCAGAATAAAGACTGTAGGTGAGCGGCTTTTTTAAAGCCTGAACGCGAGGCGGCGCTTGACCCGGGGCTGTGGAGCCGAGTGGAAAGTCCCGCCGCAGCGCTGGAAGGTCGAGCGCACATTAATAGAAACCTCATGTGCCAGGAAAGCAGCTCCACCGCAGCTGGCAAAGCGAGCGCAGGGATTAAACCGGTGAGGAGCTGAGCGGCCGAGCAGGCCAAGACTCGCGGTGTAGGAGCCACTCTGACAGGAGAGCGCCGACGACTCGCACTCCCGTCTCCACAGCCTCCCGGCAGTCCTGCCAAAACCCACAGCCCCGTGGCGGGGGCCGAGCAGGAGTGCGTTCCCTCTCAGTGCATGAGGGTGGCTGTGCAGGCCAGGCAATAATAAAATACTGATTCAAATTAGCTCTCTGTGTTCAGGTGCCCTGGAGAGTTTTATAGCTGGAAACTGCCTGCCAGCCTGGTAGCTGACTCGATTTCTTTACATCCCCGGCCTGCTAATGTTGTTGTCAAACAAAGAGAAAGTGCTGAGTGTGCGGTGGCTATGTGGCTACAGTAACCGGCTGTTCTGTCCTGCTGTCAGAGCCCCGCTGCTGCAGACGTCCCCGCTGAGCGCAGAGCTGGTGAGGAGAGACGGCTCCAGAGTGCTGGGGAAAACAGGTCTGTCCCCCACTCTCTCACACACACACACACACCAATGTACTGTGGCTTCAGAGTCTTTCTGTCAGTGTGTTAATTGTGTCGAGCGAGTGCGATGTCTGTGATTGTGTGAGTGTCTGAGGGCCTGCAGTGTGATTAGCCCGGCCGCCCATCCTGCTGCCGGAGACAGTATCTTCTGCCGGCTGCCAGGGGGACAGACGCGGTTAGCAGGCCGCCATTAAACGCAGTTAAGGTTGAGAAATGTGCTATTAAAGAGTTGTGCTCTGGCGCTGGGGTGGGGGGCAGGGGTTGTGCTCAGAGCTTGTGCGTGACTTTCACATCATACCCGAAACCACAAGTATTTCCAACCCCCCCCCCCCCCCCCAGGCAGCCCTCTTCCGTGTTGGCATTCAAAAATGAATGGTAATGAAAACAAGAGGAGATATAATAACGCAGTCTGGGGGGGACTGAAGTCGCTCTTACTTTCCGTGGTCTCCTGTTAGAGAGAGAGCACTGATCGATGGCTCTGTCCTCGGTGACGCAGCAGGCTTCATTTGCACGGTCATACGTGTTGCGTTGCAGGGGCTGGCCAGCGCAGTCCAGGGAAACGGCAGCTTTGCATGTTGTGTGTCGTGGGCTGCGCTGCCCCGGCCTGTGGAAACATGGCACTCGCCTGCCATCCCTGCGGAGCCCCTGTCTGCCCGTTCCCTGTTTCCTACCACTGCGCTCCACACGGGACGCACTGGCAGACAAACCACCCTCTGCGGTGTGCGTCTGTGTGAATACAGGAAGAAACTGTACACAAAGAGCAGCACTCACTCGGGTCTTCTCAGCTGCCTTTTCATCGCGATGTGACGCCCTGTTCTTCTCGGGCCGTTGCAAGTTTATTTATGTATATTTTTGTTTTTTTTATGGAAACCAAAAAGGGCTTTAATGCATGTGGAAAGAATGACATCATGGCAGTGAGTGTACCAAGGTTGAACAAGGCATTCAGTGGGAGCCACAGAGCCAAGCATTGTCCCTGGCTCCTCTATGCAGGGGCCCCCGGGGGCCAGGCACTCTCAGCTCACAGGGAGACTGGGTCTGTTTTTATTGTGAAATGTTAGATGTAAGCCAGGTTTCTGAGCAGCTACAGTGACAGGACTCCTGCTCTCCCTCCTGCCAGGCCGGCTCATCATTGGGGTGATTGCTGTGACTGAGTGATGGGCCTGGGGGGGTGGGTTGGCGTTGGCAGGTTGTGTTTCTATATTCACACTTTGTGCTTCACTGTCGAGCCAAGAGCCTGAGGTTCGGAGTGAGGGGGCTTTGGGAAACGTTTTCCTCAGGAAGTCTTCTCAGAGTGTCTTCTCTCTCCTTGTCTAGATGTGAGGAGCTGTGTGAAGGACCAGCCGGTGGTGTTCCACTCCAGAGTGAAGTCCTCGGGATACACCGCCCCTCCGCGGTAGGTTGGGGGGGGCAGTGTATTGTTCTGCTCTTCTCAGTCCCTGCTGTGTGAGATCTGGATTAACTCGAAACAGCCGGCTCTGCAAACCGCCAAGCCCTTGAGAAACTAGGGGCTCGTAACGAAAACAGAAGTTTAGCTCAGTAATGCATTTCTCCCATCCTTTATCGCTCATTTCTTTGGAAGTGCCCTTCAGCATCCGTCACATGCTAAGAGAGCAGCCGCTGCCGTGGTCCACTTGCGCCTCACGAGCCCAGAGCGTGACGCCAGTGGGGGTGTCCGGCTCTTCACCGGCCTGCTTTTATTTATGGATCTGAAGATTGAGGGCAGGTAGAATCCGTCAGGCCTCGATCTCTTAGCCATGTGTGTTTATATCCCACAGGAGCTGAAATACGGTTCTCCTCACTAACATTTATCATTAACTGGGAAAGCTATTTTCTCTGTGAGCATGTTTGCCTGAAGGGGGGACTAGAATTTAATCTTCTGTACTCGTCTGTGTTCACATGAGGGAAATGCAGAAGAACCGTTGAAGTCTAATGAAAACACCTGGTGGCCGGTTCCATGGTGTGTATTTCGCAAGACAGGGCTTCTCACATCCTGAGCTGGAGTTTCTTCTGCGATGCCAAACGCTGTGGAAACTGGATTTAATGAGTCTTATGAACATAAGAAAGTGTCCAATCAAGAGGAGGCCATTCGCCCCATCGTGCTCGTTTGGTGTCCATTAATAACTAAGTGATCAAGGATCCTATCCAGTCTGTTTTTGAATGTTCCCAAATTGTCTCTTCAGCCACATCGCTGGGGAGTTTGTTCAGATTGTGACGCCTCTCTGTGTGAAGAAGCGTCTCCTGTTTTCTGTCTTGAATGCCTTGAAGCCCAATTTCCATTTGTGTCCCCGGGTGCGTGTGTCCCTGATCTGGAAAAGCTCCTCTGGTTTGATGTGGTTTGATATGGCTCTTTTAAACATGGGATCTCAGGGGGCTTCACAGCTCCACAGCTGAACTAGACTCCAGCTCCCCTTCCCTTTGCTCCAAGAAACAGTGACGTAGTCAGGAACTTCTCTGTCCTGTTCTAGCCGGTCAATGCAGAGAGGAACAACGCTGCAGTAAAGTCTGGACTGAGGTGTGTTTGAGTGTTGTGATCACACAACTCTGGTGTAACTGATGTTTGTGTGTGAACGGGTTGGACAGTGTGCTGGAGTTAGCGGTCAGAGAGTCCTGCGCTGAGATCGGTCCGTCCTGCAGGGCTCACCCGGCCCCGGTCAGTCATTCATCTCAGCTCTCACACTGCACTGCTATGACTGCATTGCAGAGTTATGGCAAAGGAGGAACTTTGCCAGACACTGTTGGCTGCGCTCGGCTTATGGAGACTTAAAATTGAACAGCTTTAAGTAAAAGAAAACACTCAAGTGTTCCTCTGCCAGTTCCTCAGAAGACAGACTGAAATGTAATTATAATCTGATCAATGTTTGTTTTATTGCAGGAGAACCATGTTCTCCCCCAAGACTAACACACACAAGAAAAATCACCAGCCTTCGAAAGCCAGCAAGAGAAAGTAAGTGTGTTGTGCAGCTCCGTGCCCAGTCTCTCTCCCTCTGAATACGAGTCGTTCAGTCCTTCAGTGTGTATTTATTGAGTGTGTGTGGGGTGTCAGCTGCAAAGGGCTGAGGTCTCTGTCCTGCTCTCCTCCCTCAGTGGACCACTCTTCACAGAGTACCCTGCGGACAGTCCAGCCCCCAGCGTCCTGCACACCCACCTGAGTGCCACGGCACCGCCCACAGCAGCGCGCGCCCTGCAGTATTCAGGTAAGGGGCCGCCGGGGGGTTGGTGCCCTGCAGTACTTGGGTAAGGGGCTCCTATGTGTCCCTTAG
The DNA here is from genome assembly GCF_036373705.1 of Amia ocellicauda. Taxonomy (NCBI): domain Eukaryota; kingdom Metazoa; phylum Chordata; class Actinopteri; order Amiiformes; family Amiidae; genus Amia; species Amia ocellicauda. The sequence goes on from NC_089872.1 coordinate 22,137,988, forward strand.
AGCAAAGCCTACAACGGTCTAATCTAAAACCCTCTATTCCACGTATATCTCAATCAGTCAATAACTAAAGGCTTAAAATAAGATGTACTGGTTGGGTTTTGAGACAGACTGCTGTGCTCTGCAGCTTTTGTGGTTTGTTTGTAGGTCTTTTTACCGCTCTGGCATTTATCTGACGTATTTGCGTCGCAGTTTTATTTAAGAACGTTCTCCTGGCTCACGGAAATTAACATGGAGAAGGGGGGAATAAAAGATGGTAAAGAAAGCGGGAGTGAGTCCCTGGCCGCAGGGCTGAGCTGTGAACTCTGAGCCCACTCTCTCCTTGTCTTTGTCTTTTCCAGGGGATGGGAGGCGAGTGCTGTGTGGTCTCGCGGACGGATCCATCCTCTTGTACAGCTCCACTCTCGACGGGGCACCAGCTGTCTACACAGGTACCGGGCAGGCCCTGATTGAACCGCTCGGCTCGTGTTTGCTTTAGCTCCGCACAGTGTTTTCTGAGGGCGGATCTGATGTTTTGTCCTGGAATGAATTTTCCGCTCAAACCTCCGCCGTGAGCTGAACTCCAGAGTGTTGTTCCCGCTTGTCGAGGCCGCTTTGATGCAGCGGCTGTTTCTCGAGTCTCCGTGGCCCATCAGATGGCGGGGAAGAGGGGCCCTGAGTGGACAGAGCTCTGGTGGACCACGGAGATAGGAGAAACAGCCGCTCTGGGGAGACGGGCTGAGGGGCTTCGAGTGTTCAATCACGAGCTGCCGTGTCCTTGGGCCCCGCGGTTTGGGGGTGTGATCAGGCCTCAGCCGATTTGCTCAAAGCCCTGATTTGAAAAAGGCCCGAGGAGGAAGATTTATGTTTGGAAGAAAGGTCCGCAAGTATGTGCACCTAATCTGCCCTGTCCTGCTTCCAGAAACACGTTGCGCAATGTTCTCAGCAGTGATGTCTTCCACCCGTTTCCTGGTAAAAATAGTTCTTTGCTTTTTACAGGAGAGATGTGGAACTCCCTGTCTCTGTTTATTCCTGAAACAGACAGTGAAGGATGAGAAATGCGCTGGTCTGCTCTGATGGCCACAGGCACGGTGTACTCGGGTCATTAGTGTCCGCTTATCTGACCGCCCTAAAGGCTGTGCTGGAGAGACGGTCGAGAAACTGAACCTTTGCCCCCGAGGGTCTCCTCTATGTGGACCGTTGTGTGAACAGAAAAGCATCTCCATGATCGCAGTTCCTGCTGCTTGAGCTCTGGCTTTAACAGCCATGATTGACAGTCTAAAGGGCATAAAAATCAAGGCTGCGTCTTAACTAGGACAGCAGACGGCCGAGCTGGAGCCGAGCTCGGAGCTGTGGGGGAAGCTGCACTAGTCGCACACAAGGGGGCAGCAGAACTGAGCTAGAGAGGGCTGCTTGGCGTCCCTGGAGCTCTTCCCTCGCACTGTGTGCCTCCTGGCTCTCGGAGATGCTGTCCTCCTCTCCTGGGCCGCTGCGCTCCTCATTCATCCAGAAACGGAGCCCAGGGGTCCCAGTGCGTGGTGCCGACCGGCTCTCATCTTGCCTTCTGTGCTGGGATGGTCAGCGATGTTATGCGATGTTATGATGTTGTCAGTGTTCGGAGATGTGGAACAGTAGAGACTTGACTGAAGTGTCTCCCTCGGGGGTTCCCTTCAGGACTGTAATGGGGGTGGGAGCGGGAGGACGGGGGTGTGAGAGCGGGAGGACGGGGGTGTGAGAGCGGGAGGACGTGGGTGTGAGAGCGGGAGGACGTGGGTGTGAGAGCGGGAGGACGCGGGGTGAGAGCGGGAGGACGGGGGTGTGAGAGCAGGAGGACGCGGGTTGAGACCGGGAGGACGGGGGTGTGAGAGCGGGAGGACGGGGGGTGAGAGCGGGAGGACGGGGGTGTGAGAGCGGGAGGACGTGGGTGTGAGAGCGGGAGGACGCGGGGTGAGAGCGGGAGGACGGGGGTGTGAGAGCGGGAGGACGCGGGGTGAGAGCGGGAGGACGGGGGTGTGAGAGCGGGAGGACGGGGGTGTGAGAGCGGGAGGACGGGGGTGTGAGAGCGGGAGGACGGGGGTGTGAGAGCAGGAGGACACGGGGTGAGAGCGGGAGGACGGGGGTGTGAGAGCAGGAGGACGCGGGTTGAGACCGGGAGGACGGGGGTGTGAGAGCGGGAGGACGTGGGTTGAGACCGGGAGGATGGGGGTGTGAGAGCGGGAGGACGCGGGTTGAGACCGGGAGGATGGGGGTGTGAGAGCAGGAGGACGCGGGTTGAGACCGGGAGGATGGGGGGTGAGAGCGGGAGGACGGGATCTGCTCAGCCCTCGACTCTGTTTGTCTCTGTTTGTCCACAGGGCACGACGGGCCGCTGCGATGTGTGGGCTGGAGCCACAGTAACCACGTGCTGCTGTCTGCGTCGGAGGACAGGACCCTGCGCGTGTGGCCAGCTGCCGACACCGTCCCCGCTCTTGTCCTGGTAATGACCGCCTGGCTGGTCCTGACGGGACCGTCCCCAGAGCCGGGTGCTGTCTCACTGCACCCACAGCACCCCCGTGCGATGTCCATGTATATCTGTTTAATTGAATCTTATGCCATAACAAGGCCGTGTTAGGCTTTAAAAGAGCCTCTACCCTGACAAGCAGCGCTGCACCATCCCAGAGACCCATCCCCGCAGTGTGGGCTGGGCCGGTCTGCCGTGTCCGGCTCGGTGTGGGACTGACATGAACGCTGTCCCACAGGAAAGGGTTAACTCTGAGCCCTTGTGATTCTCATTCATTCCTTCATATACGAGTAGATTTGTGATCCTGAATTATTTTGCTGAAGTGGAGCAGGAAAAGTCCTGTCTCTCCTGAAGGGCAGAAATACTTTAAACCAGAACTTGGCGCATCATGCTGAGAGAGAGTTTTACATCAATGTGTTTAACTCTTGGCAAAAACAGACAAAAGCAATTTAAAAACAAGCAATTGCTTTGTTCTGTGGAACTGTGAACTTTTTACAGATTTGAGATATTCTGAGAAATCCGCGGAGCTCATTCTGGACGCGTTTCTCCTCACGTGACGCGTCTGTCACTGTTTTAACGTACGTTCAGTTTTCAGCGCTGGCTTCTCGAGGCGTTGACACGGCTTTTTAATTAAGCACAAGGTTAGCGCACTGACCTGTACATCCCTGTTAGAGCAGGCAGTTTGAGTGCTGTTAAAGAAAACAATTTGATGAGGGGATTGGCTTGAAAAACAAATAAGCCTACAGTTTATTTAACTAGAGTATTATCTTTCATGAGTCCAACTTTCCACTAGGAAAATTCCTTCTTCCTCAAGCCTATAATAGCTCTTGCAAATCTGTACAGAGACAGGAACAATATTAGTGTTTGAGGTCCTTTCGTTTTAAATTCTGCTACTAATAGAATTAAAATCCTTTCGTAGCTGTGTTTTGGAGAGTGAGGGGAGATGTATATATATTTCTTTCCTGTTGACCCTTGTCTGGGCTTGTCTGTGCGCTCTGTTGGACAGAGTGTTTGGAAGAGCCCTGCCTGGGACAGCAGAGAAACAGAAAAGCATTTCTGACTCGACTGTTTTGTGTCAGAGATCAGAGAATCCATTGTCTGACTTTGTCTTCCAGGGCAGCGACCGCTTTCCCAAACCCATCGGCGCGGCACAGTTTTATTACATGGACAAGTTCCTGCTGCTGGCGTGTGGCCCCTCCGTCCAGCTCTACCTCTACCACCTGGACGCTCAGCGGGACGACCTCAAAAGGTACGGGGTCCCCTGGAGCTGCGCTTGACATCGGCACCGCATCGAGGTCACAGATGTGTCCCTTGCTCTGTCCTCGGTCCCTGGGGGACAGCTTAGCAATCCCTGCTCCAGCTCTCCCCCACCACAGGCCACAGGGGGACGGGGCGCCGAGGACACTGACCAAGTCGGCCGTGATTTATCCCTCAGACACCGGTGTCGGCCTTCCTGCTAGGAGAATCAAATTGCCAGTTCTCCGGAGGGCGTTAAAGGAGGTGCGAGTGGCCTCTGCCCTTCCCTGCACGCACGGTGTGTGATGCACATGAGAAATGTTTCCTCAGTGGACACCAGGGCCGTCCAACAATAAGAGCCTTGTGATTCCCACGCAACCCGACGCGCCGACGTGAGCGTCTCGCTGCCACAGGTCTCTGTGCCAGGGGCTCTTACTTCTCATATGGACTGATTTCCTCGCTTTGGTTTGATTTTATTTTGCTTGCTGCTAGCAATTTAAAATTACTCAACGGCTCTAATCTCTCCGTGCTCTCGGCTCATGCAAAGCGCTCGGCAGCGTCCCCAGTGTTTCTTCGATCTGGCACTCCAGAAACATCCAGAGATGATAAAGTTTGGCAGCTGTGCCCAGATTGCAACTGAATCTGGAATGATTTGCAGGTTTAAAACACTGAATTTATTAGTCTGTATTACCTATTATTTTAATGAGTTTTTACTGGAGGCCGTTCAGAAGAAAATTAAGTTGAAATAAAAAAAATAAAAGGTGAAATCATAAAAGGTTAACAATTATAATACTTCGACATTCCACCTTGATTTGTTGGCCGGATCCGGTCTGCTCGGGCTGGAAATCTGCATCCTGTGATGGGTGTGATCTCCAGCCAACGCCCCTCACCTGATCAGAAGAAGAACATGAGACAGTGTCCAGTCGAGGAGCCCATTCGCCCCATCGTGCTCGTTTGGTGTCCATTAATAACTAAGTGATCCAAGGATCCTATCCAGTCTGTTTTTAAATGTTCCCAAATTGTAACTCCTGAATGTTCGATCCGCTCCCCGGCTCAGTCCTTAGCGCTTCTCTTCCAGGCTCCAGCAGAAGAGCCGGTGCCGCCTCGCCGGGAAGCTCCAGATGACTTCAGCCGCAGAGATCACCTGCCTTTCGGCCGCCAACGCCTTCTTCTCCTGTATCCTGTTGTGGGACATTTAGGCGAGTCACTGTAATCCGGTCCTGGTGAGTTTCCCCCGTGCTTCTCCTTAACCCTGCCCGTGTGACAGACATGGTCCTGGCCTGTGGGAGCGATCGCTCGGTGGAGGTCTTCGATCTGAACGCGGGCTGCAGGGCGGCGGGGATCCCCGATGCGCACACCAGGGCGGCGCACCACGTCTCCCAGAACCAGGTAGGGCTTCTGGCTTCTCTATTCAGGCGGCAGAAATGGTATCGTTCTCCCTTTTGTCATCCGGGCCGCTTTAATCTGTGGGGCAAGAACATCACAGGAGAGTAGACTGGGGTCACCCTGCAGCTCCTCAGATCCCCAATCTGCTCCCCCTGCTGTCCCTCTCCCCTTGTACGCCTTCACCCAGGTGCCCCTCTCCCCTTGTACGCCTTCACCCAAGTGCCCCTCTCCCCTTGTACGCCTTCACCCAAGTGCCCCTCTCCCCTCGTACGCCTTCACCCAAGTGCCCCTCTCCCCTCTGACACCTGAGCATATTTCACATTTCAGTCCTGCCTCCAGCCCATGCAGTAGAAGCTGAAGACCTGATATCTGGGGCTGTAACCCTTCCGCAGTCCACGGTGTACCTGCCCCCCCAGTCACTCTTCGGACGGGCCGTCCTGTCCAGTTGCTCTCTCACAGCTGCCTCTAGGGGGCTGTAGACCAGGAGGAATGTGCTCTGTGTTTTGTCCTGCTGTGTTTCTCGGGGAATAGAGCGACCTCACTCAGGGATACAATAATCTGACAGCAGTCCTGACATCACCACTGGACAATATTAGAGAATCTCTCCTTTCTCTTTTTTTTCTCAAAGGGGATTGCACTGCTCACTGCAAAAGCGTAATGTCCCGGCGAGGTTCGAGAGCTCCTCGGGCTGGTGAATTCTTTAACCGCGGACGCTCTGATGCCGCGCTCGATCCCCCCGTGAAGTGACGAGGGGAGAGAGAGACAAGGGGAGAGCCGGTCCGCCGTCGGGCCGTCAGTGGCGCTGCACCAGATAGATGTGTTAACTGGGGATTCGCTCCGAACTCCGGGAGGGAGCCAAGTGCGTCTGCTTTAGGAAAATAAATGAACCGGATCCTCTGTACCAGCATAGTTTCCATCCTCTGCGGCGTGTGCGCCAGGGCTTCAGGTCGAGTTCACTTGTGCGGCCCTTGGTCTCCAATGTGTCCTGGAGTCATAGGGGGCTCAGCTGTGGCATGTGTTTAAAACTGGTTTAATGAAGAATCAACTGAGTTGTCTGCCTGGAAGGAGGGATTCCCCTGGAGCTCCTGCCAAGTATGCGTCCACAATCAGATGTGTTTTAACGAGCAGTGTGGCATCCGGCGACTGTGCTTTAACCAGGAGCGCTTTATTCTGGGATCCAAGTTTTTTTTTTCTCTTCCAGATAGAAATCTAGACATTAAGTAGGAAGTGTAAAATGGAACAACCGTTTTACCCCAACATGAAAAACAACTCACACATGAAAAGCATGAGGTTTATCGATAATCAGAGTCCTTTGGCAGACTGCGGTGTAAATCGTAGCAGCTGAGACACGCGTGATGTTTCGATAAGCTAATGAAGTAAAGGTTACAGCCCCCTCTCCTCAGAGATGATTTTCCAGCGGTGTTGCCAATGCGGTGTTCATGGCCGTGGTGGCGGTGAGATCGGCGGAGGCTCGGGGCTCGGCTGGCTGTCAGGCCAGGGAAGGGCCATGATTGAAGCCTAGACGGACAGAGATTTCACTCGGAACCATGCTCTCATTTTCTGTATTGTGGAAGGCAATTCATCCGTCTACGCTATTGTAGGCACAAGAAAATAAATAAATGAGTGAGAGATGCCTCGCGTGGAAGATGGACAAAGGTCTGACAGAGGTCTTCATGGACACTACGGGGGGAAGAGCTTACGTGTGTTAGTGTCGGGGACACGTACTGCTCCGTCTGAACAAGCTGGGGCATTAGCACCAAACACCAGGGCGCTGCGCTCGGATGGGTAATGTCAGCTCAGCCCAGCTCCCATCCCGGTTACAGGGTTATCCGAGTCACTGAGGCAGGACGGCGGGGCGAATAGCTCCAGAGAGATTGTCCACTCGCACCGCAGCGCCCTCCCAGTCACGCTCCCCCCCCGTGTTGCCTTGTTGTGTCAGCGGCAGGTGTTCTTCACGGTCTGAAACGTCGCGCCCTGAACAAAGCGAATTCCTCCTGCAATGAGGTGACGGGGAGTGGGAGGCCCCTGGTAAAGCACGCGGCACGATGCTGACCGATTGTGTTCAATCACATTTCCATCCTCCCCTCCGGTTACCTGGAAGCCATGTGGTCCCGAGATGGGCCTGGTGCTCGGAACTGTGAGTCAGAGGGGTTCGTGTGCGAGATGAGAGGACTTGGGCAGCGGCGAGTGGAACTTTCCCCTCCGCGGCAGCAAAGGCTTTCAAAAAGTGCTAAAAGTAATAAAACAAAATTGCCTGCAAGTATCCATACAAGGGAAAAACTCTGCTTTGGTACAAAAAAGAGAAAGCGAAGCCGTCTGCCCTATCTTTAAGAGGCTGGATTCAGATTGAGAAGAATGAGAAATATGTTTCCATTCTGTGGTCTGTCTGCTCGCTGCTGCAGCGCAACGATGGAAACATTCAGCCCTGCAGGGTTACCTCAAACCTGGCTCCGATTTCCCCGGCCTCCGGGGATCTCTCTTCTCAGAGCAGGACCTTAACCGGTGTATTTGCTAGTGTTGGGATATTTTTTCAGATGCAACATATCAGAAGCGGTACTGTCCTTCAGTGTTTGATGTTGAGTACAATTAACACAGTGAATAAAGTAAAAGCATTCGGTCTGCATTGATGCGGTAAATAATTCAATGCGCATTTAATCCCCAGTCTGGGAGGGATACTGCTGTTGTCCTAGTGAGAGCAAATGAAAACGCAGGGTTTCCCCAGCTCCAGGCGAGCCGGTGCCCAGGCTGCAGCGCTGCTTAGCGTAATAAAATACTGCCTCACAAACTGTGCTCTGTGTTCCCAGACTGGTCTTTAAAACCGTTTAAGAGGGGAAATTATTCCCAGGGAGACATCGCACGGCAGGAGGCAACTGTTCATAAATCACCCTGCGGTCAGTGGCAGCCCGTCACCCCCCCAAGCCACAGAGCTGCCCAGGGCCCGCAGTCCTCGCCCGGGGGCCACGCCAGCCTGGGGTCAAAACATTTCTAATATCAATCATTTATATTTATTATACATGAACATGGATAATGTCAGCACTTCAGTGTGGGGGTGCCTCTGTGTGCTGCAGACAGATGCTGGGTAATTCAGTTTAAAGGTTATTGCTCTAGCAATATATATATATATATATATATATATATATTTCATATATTTCACAAAAATAAAAAGGCATAATAAAAATGAACTCTTTACTTTGTGCAGCTCCGCTCTTGAGCTCAGGTCTGAGCTCTCCTCCACTGTGTGTGTGTGTGTCTGTGTGTGTGTGTTTGTGTGTCATGTCTGAGCTCTCCTCCACTGTGTGTGTGTGTGTCTGTGTGTGTGTGTTTGTGTGTCATGTCTGAGCTCTCCTCCACTGTGTGTGTGTCAGGTCTGAGCTCTCCTCCACTGTGTGTGTGTCTGTGTTTGTGTGTGTGTGTGTGTGTGTGTGTGTGTGTGTCAGGTCTGAGCTCTCCTCCACTGTGTGTGTGTCTGTGTTTGTGTCTGTGTTTGTGTGTCTGTGTGTGTGTGTCATGTCTGAGCTCTCCTCCACTGTGTGTGTGTGTGTGTGTGTGTGTGTGTGTGTCAGGTCTGAGCTCTCCTCCACTGTGTGTGTGTCAGGTCTGAGCTCTCCTCCACTGTGTGTGTGTCAGGTCTGAGCTCTCCTCCACTGTGTGTGTGTCTGTGTTTGTGTGTGTGTGTGTGTGTGTGTGTGTGTGTGTGTGTGTGTGTCAGGTCTGAGCTCTCCTCCACTGTGTGTGTGTCTGTGTTTGTGTCTGTGTTTGTGTGTCTGTGTGTGTGTGTCAGGTCTGAGCTCTCCTCCACTGTGTGTGTGTCAGGTCTGAGCTCTCCTCCACTGGGTTGTGTTGCAGGGCTCGGTGTTCAGCACTCAGGGGCCTGACGCGTACAACCTGTTCCTGACGAGCGCCATGACTGATGCCATCAAGCTGTGGGACCTGCGGACCCTGAGGTACCGGCTCGCTCCACCGCAACACTCCTGTGACCTATTACTCTCTCTCTCTCTGTGTCCATCTCCCTCTATCCCTCCATCTTGATCTACAGAGCACACTAATGCCTCACTTCCATTGGCTTAAGCGTCCGTGCCATGCCATGCCGTGCCAGATGTGTCCCAGAGCTTTTTGTAAACCCAGGCCATTGTAGCAAGTCCATCCCTGTTGTGGGAGGAGCAGAGCATTTGTGGGTTTGGTTTGTATTTAGTTTTAAAAACAAATTTCCTTAGTGGGTGTGACGGACGCTTACGGACACATCTGGCACCAGATAGTTAACCATCCACAAAACCTGGACGCGTCCGGACGCTTAAGCCAGTGGAAACACCCGTTTAAGCGTCCGGGGCCGGACATGTCCAGTGGAAACGGGGAATTGTACTATTGTATTATTTCATGAGTGACGAACTTCAGGGCTGAGAGCAGCATGTATCAGATGTTGGTTATAATGGTTTAGTGTGGATTTAGAGGGATTTCTGAACCAAAACACAAGGTCTTAATGGTTTAATGCATTTCCCATGATTTCCCAGCCGGCCTTCTGGTGACCCAAAAGAGTCAAGTAGTTGAGTCAATGTGGTTGAAGCGACAATTTGGGAACATTCAAAAACAGACTGGATAGGATCCTTGGATCACTTAGTTATTAATGGACACCAAACGAGCACGATGGGGTGAATGACCTCCTCTCGATTGGACACTTTCTTAAGTTCTTAAGTAAAACGGTCCTGTGTCTCTGATTGAAAAGGTTCCTTTAAGAACCATGTGTTGTGTCGTATGGCAGATGGGGATTCTGCATCCTGATTGAGTTGTGTTGCGCTGTGAGCCCTGTGCGCGGGTCCCTGGCTGGTCAGGGTTGTGTCCGGCGCTGCTCTGACTGGACACTGTCCCACCTACTGTTACAGGGCCTGATGCAGACACCGTACACGTCTAAAATATACACTTTAGCCAGTATTTAAAATTCCCTTGTGGCTTTGTTTTGCCCCTCTTTGATTGTGGCCCCTGGTGAAGATGCCGTTTAGATCCAGAGATTCCTTGGCTTCATCTCCGCAGCTCTTTTTGCACAGACATGCATAACTGGTGAGGATCTGCCCCGTGCCGTCCATCACAGTGGTTTCAGAGGAGTCCTGTCTGCTGGGTTTTCTCACCACAAGGTCTAACGTTTCTGCTGAGTTGCCGTGTGACAGACAGCACTTTCCGACCGCAGGGACGCAGAGGGGGTGTTTGCCCCGCCGGGGTCTGGGTACACGGACGGCACGGAGGCACAGTGGGGGCGACAGGAGGCTGATTTATGACACTGGGCCAAAAGCACGGCCTGCTAAAGCAATCAATCAGGCGTCTCGGCACCCAAGTCCTGTATCTCACGGCCTTATGTAAACTGCTCCCTCTGCGGCTCTGTGTTGTGAAGTGCTTTGGCTGATTGTGCTGCATAAATATAAATAAGATAAATCCACCAAATAAAAGCTGGTGTCTCCTCAGTACAGAGGACAGATCTAAGCAGCCAAAGACCCTTCCGACGATGGTTGTTTCTGAACAGCTGGTCGGCGCTGCAGGGAGCTGCCAGGAACATCGCAGCTCACATAATTTCTTTGGTTCTGGTAATTCACCCGTTTTAATGTTTACTGTAATGGTTCTGACCAGAATTTACAACCATATACATAATTTACATGATTTTGAAACCATTTTTGTGCATCTGACAGACAATCTGTGGAAAACTGGTTCAGCCTTGTGGAATGATATTTCACCTAAAGGTCTGGGTATTGTCACAGAATGCCATTGGATCGGTTGCCAGGAGTGTTCTTTGGAAAGTTGTGTTAATGTTACTGGTGCCAAACTCTTGTTCATTGTTGCATTTCAAAACTTCAAAAATGTTATAACCACTTCCTTTGGCCCTTGTCTGGTTTGAGGAGCGCTAGAAAGGAGCGGGAAGCAATGACTCCTGGTGTCTGCTGACCTTTGTGTGTTGTTAAACAGTGCGCTCAGCGGAAAGCTGGGAAATTCGGCACTGTTTATAAAAGCAAAAATCCTTTGGAGCTGCGGTTCATTTTTTAGTTGTATTTTTCTGTTAAATGAAGTACACACTGTTCTCCTAATGCAAAGGAATGAAGATCCGCATGCTCTTTATAAACCATATCAGTCAGCTGCCGTGGACAGTACAGTGAGAGTGGAGTAGGACTAAGAGAACATAAGATGAGAGGAGGCCATCCGCCCCATCGTGCTCGTTTGGTGTCCATTAATAACTAAGTGATCAAGGATCCTATCCAGTCTGTTTTTGAATGTTCCCAAATTGTCTCTCCAGCCACATCGCTGGGGAGTTTGTTCAGATTGTGACGCCTCTCTGTGTGAAGAAGTGTCTCCTGTTTTCTGTCTTGAATGCCTTGAAGCCCAATTTCCAATTGTGTCCCCGGGTGCGCGTGTCCCTGCTGATCTGGAAAAGCTCCTCTGGTTTGATGTGGTCGATGCCTTTCATGATTTTGAAGACTTGGATCAAGTCCCCACGTAGTCTCCTCTGTTCCAGGGTGAAAAGGTTCAGTTCCTCAGTCTCTCAGTAGGACTTTCCCTTCAGACCTGGAATAAGTCTGGTTGCTCTCCTCTAGAGCAGTGGTTGTTAGACTGAACCCTGAGTTTGAGTATTTCAGGCCCATGTACGGGTGGTTTTGTGTTGTGTTTATTTCAATAAAAGCGTGTTATTTTGACCTTAATCCTGCTTCTGCCTCTTGCCTCCTGGGTGGCAGCTTACACTTGGCACAGTGTGTTCCCTCATACTGTGTTGATTGCATCAATTTTGTGTTTTTTCCCACTTCTGTCCGTCGTGCAGACGCTGAGCCTGACCCGTCTATCTTCCTGATGAACAGCAGTGCGGTGTTTCCAGGTCATGTCCTGAATCGGGCCGGATCTGTCTGTCACTGAGCAGCACGTTCTTCCCAGGCTGAGCAATAGCATATGGAACGCGTTGCACAAATATGTAAACGGTTTTTCACACAGTTATTCTTTTTGGGTCAGTTAGCCCCAGATATTGTATCTGTAGTGTGGGAGCTCAGATGTGTTGTCCGTGCGTAGCGCTGGCGAGAGACAAGGGGCTCACTGTGGTGGGTCGCCGGCCTTTCACCCGTCTGGGCGGCTGATGGCCGGAGCTGCAGACGTGGCTTCACGTCAGTGCGTCACGAAAGGGTGTCAATCAGCCGTCCATCTAGGACTGGTGTGGGACATTACAGACATCAGCAAGCCTGCTCTTCTGTTTGATACGTGATGCCTCACCTTAAATTTTTCCTTTATTTACGTATTTATGAATTTATTCATCCGAAATACAAAAACCCATCTGGTTGAAATATATTTTTGTATTCCCTTCCCCTACATGTGATAAGTATTAGTGTGAGTCTGTAACATATGTTGTTCCTAATATTTCATAATGGAGGCATCTCGGTTACTGCTGGCCTGAGTGAGCCTGCTGTCCTGGATAAGCATCATTACAGCTAATCAGTTCCCATTAACGGGGATCTGACAACGCTTTAGTTTTTCCTTTGTCTCATCGCATTGGAAGCGCTCTGACATCGGCCACCTGAGAGAAATGAGCTGCCGGCACGCGAAGGGCCCCCTGGTGGCTCGTTGACTTGATCTCGGGAGTGAGTACATGTCATGTGAGGAGCAAGTGTCTTAAAGCACCCCCGCTTGGCCACACTGCAGCAAAGGGCCTCTCTGAGTAGGGCCAGGTTGGGCCACAGCTGCCGTTGTCTTCCCTCTGACAGTTGCTGGTCCTTCACGTGGGCCCCTGTCCTGCCCAGTGTCTCTGGAGATTTCTGGAGGAAGTTGACAAAAACCAATGTATAGATGGAGCATGTCAGACGATTTGCCTTTCAGTTTTCATTAATTGTTGTATGACCCCATTTTAAGCTGAGTCCTGTCATGTCAACCACGTGTGCATGTGCATGTGCGTGTGCGTGTTTGGGGGGGGTGCATGTGCGGGGGTGTGTGCGGGCTTGCATGGACATGTGTGTTTCTGTACGTAGATAGATTTTGTTTTTGCAAAAATAAACAAATACAAATCACAGTAAATGTATTCAGTACCTGTTTGTTTTGCCTGAATGATTTAATAATTGCCCAGGAAATATGGGCTTTTCTGAATCCGTCGAGTGTATCCCTATCCCTGGAGCACGTAATGCTTCACTTTAATGAGTAGCAGACCCGCCCGTGTGTCACCGCACCTTTTCACAGGGACGAGCTCAGCTGTGAGGGGAGCGCAGGTTATTCTGAGCCTGGCGTTAATTCATCACATTCAGCTGGTGTTTTCAGCATCGCAGCAAAAAGTTAGTGTTGGCCGTCTGGACGTGTTTATTAGGCAGGTAAATTTACTGCTGTATCGTCGTGGTTCATTAACGTTGGTGATGAAATACGAGCTGGTAAAACTCAGCCCAGGAAGTGATTCTTGTAATTAAATTAGGCCTCATTAGGAGCCGATGCCTGGTTTATAGACCCTGAGATATGTTAACTACAAGGGCTGATATTCCCAGCGAGTCCTTTAAACAGAACCAATTTAAAACTGGATCCAGTTCGCGACCGCAGTGTGAAGGTAGACCTCATCACAGGGGAGACGCACGGTGAGCTCGGATCCCAGACTCAGAGATTTCCTCCCAGGGTCTCAGTTTCTGAATTCTAACGTTTTTTCTCTCGCAGCTCAAGCGATATAGAGATGCCTTTATAAGCCTAATAAGCCACTGGAATGGCCGTTATTTATTTGGTTCCCCTGTGTTTATGGCGCTGCATGTCACTGTGTAAGTATTTGTGGTTTTTTGACATTTCAATGTAGTGAGTGGGGAAGTTCTTCACTCTGTGGCTATCAATGCTTGGGGGCTGCAGAGATCTGTAGTCGTGTACAGTGTGTTTTCTTCTGCAGTGTGCCAGTGCGCTCTGAAGTGGAAGGCATTGCAGGGTGCTTTTGCAAGTCAACTCATAGCCTGGTAGAGACCTGTCCTCACTGAGTCTGCAGCCAATCCCTGGGAGTTTGCCCCTCTATACAAGAGGCTTTTACAATGACTGTAAGGCCAGATGTGCTGTTGTGTGGGATAGCCTCCATTGTGGGACATGAGCAACACTGGCAGCCTAGGGAGTCTGGGGGCCCCATGGAGCACCAGGAAGTGGGCATCCTGGGACAGGGGTCTGTCTGCAGGGGCTCATTGCTATTATTGCTATCACCTTCCATTTAGTCAAGTTGACTGGTTTAGCGATCCGTGCCGTGGCAGTTGTGGGGCACCTTCTGGCTGCAGAGAAGTCTCCTCTAACTGATCTAAGTGTTATAGGCTAGAAGGATTACTGTCACATTAAAACCAGCTGAATTACGAGTACATTTTCACGTCCAAAGATCTGCGCACAGTGTGTGCATTGTGTTGTGCTTTTATCCCCAACACCCCCAGTGGCTGTTATTGCTGACATCTGTTTAGTAGATCTGTTATCAAGTGCTAGTTTGTATTATTTATCCCCCTCGTCCTCTAAGCATTGCATTCCCTTCCCAGGTCCATTATTACAACATTGCTGGAACTGGATGGTAAACTAATTAAACTTCTCAGCATCTGATAGAAACGAGTCTAACAGCCGCGTCAGGGACTGTAATCTGTTCACGTCCGTTTCCTTCATTTGAGCTGGCAGGCCGGAGCTTCTTCTCTTTCTCCCCGTGTCCCAGAGTGACGGATTACAGCCCGTTGAAAGGGACGCTGTACTGCCCAGCGGTCTGTGTTCCTCGTTGATATTCCTTCACTAGCTGTAAGCATTTATTTATTTTATTTCATATGTAAATTAATACCAGATGTGTTATCTTAAGCTACCAAAGCCTTACAAGGACTGGAAGCACCGTAAAGAGCTACTTAAATGCTCAGGAATGACCCAGCTGCTAAACTCTGAGTTTCGCACCTAATTTCTCTCCACCTTCCTGTCCTGTAGTGGAGTTTCTTACCTGGCTGTCACTCCGGTATTTGGGTTTGTCTGTTGGTAGAGGTTTTTTTTCGCTTTGTGATGCGGATCTGTTGGATTGGATAGCTGCACCCTGAGCCCGTTCCCTCTCGCTGCCCCAGTCCCCGACTCCGCCAGTCCCTCGTGCACTTCACTTTGTGGGACCACATTCGGTCACAGGACGACCCGAGGAGTGGTGAACTTTGCTTTCCTCCAGACAGACATTCTCACTAATGTCTTTTCCACCCCCACAATGGCCCGCTGAGTGAAGGAGTCTCTCCTGCAATGCTGTCTCGGTTTCAACACCTCCTGTAGCACTAAAGATGAACTCTTCTGCTTAAGAGCTTTTTTCTTCTGATGTATTCTATGTGTTATGTCTTTGAAAAAGCTCAGATATGCTATTAAACTTTATAAGCATTTAATTTCTTCTGGAAATGTTTTGATAAGAGTGTTGAATCTGTATATAAACAGTCATAAAGTGTCCTGGCATAGTGAATGCAACAGGCCTGCCCACGTCGGTCCGTTTGGCATTGTGGTGCAGAATTAACATGACAGAATCAACAACACTTCACTGCCGAACCCAAGCTGTCTGGGTTTGGTCACGTTTTGTGCAGTAAAGTGAAGTTGTGATTAAATTAGGGCTTCGGTTCGGTCCTTGCTGGGATCACTTGGGAAGCAGGACAGCGTTCAGCGCAGGAGTACAGAGCTGTGCAGATCAACAACAAGAAAGAAAACATTGAGCTTCGCTGGAATAAATTACGAGCTGATATTAAACAGTTCTGCGAGGCATAAATTGCTTTGGATCAACTCTGTGTTTTCATTCTGAAACGTCCCGTGCTGCCAGAAAAATGACCTCATTCCAGTATATTGGACTTTGTTGCCGTTCTCCCAGAGTCATGAATCAGCCGGGTACGCAGGGCGGAGACGTGTACTGATAGCAACGCAGGGAAGCGTTGCTGCATTAGCAGGGAACACGAGGAATGTCTACTCGGAGAGACCCGGGAATAGGGCCTGTAATTCTGCATGGGCAGGGTAGCGGCTCCTCGTCTCACCTGGGTCTGAACAGTGCGGGACTAGCTAGGACTGTCCTGAGATTCCCCTTCTGAGCTCTTCTGCTCCAGCTCCACGGGGCTCAGGGTCCTGCACAGGGAGGCCCATCACAGGAGGCCACAGTGAAGCAATAAAGCTGGAGGAGGAAGCAGAAATACAGATTTACCTGTGTGTGTGTCTGTGTCCCTGCAGGTGTGCGAGGAGATACGAGGGTCACCTGAACCGCTGCCACCCCTGCACCGCTGCCTTCTCCCCCTGCGGACGGTACATCGCCTCCGGATCAGAAGACAACTGTGTGAGTGTTTGTCCTCTCCACCGTGTCAATTAAGAACATAAGAAAGTGTCCAATCGAGAGGAGGCCATTCGCCCCATCGTGCTCGTTTGGTGTCCATTAATAACTGAGTGATCAAGGATCCTATCCAGTCTGTTTTTGAATGTTCCCATATTGTCTCTTCAGCCACATCGCTGGGGAGTTTGTTCAGATTGTGACGCCTCTCTGTGTGAAGAAGTGTCTCCTGTTTTCTGTCTTGAATGCCTTGAAGCCCAATTTCCATTTGTGTCACCGGGTGCGTGTGTCCCTGCTGATCTGGAAAAGCTCCTCTGGTTTGATGTGGTCGATGCCCTTCATTATTTTGAAGACTTGGATCAAGTCCCCACGTAGTCTCCTCTGTTCCAGGGTGAAAAGGTTCAGGTCCTCAGTCTCTCAGTAGGACATTCCCTTCAGACCTGGAATAAGTCTGGTTGCTCTCCTCTGAACTGCCTCTAGAGCAGCGATATCTTTCTTGAAGTGTGGAGCCCAGAACTGTCCACAGGATCCAGACTTAAACAGGTTGTTGAGTGTGTTTGTGTTTATTAAGGACTTGTGTAGAGTGGGGCCTGTGTGTTTGTTTAGTTAGGATCAAGAGCAGGCAGCGTTTTTTTTGGTTTTGTAGGTCTGGTGGTTTGATCACCCATGCAGTGTGTAATAAATGTGTGTCCAGCCCCACACGGTGTCACAAGATGAACACAGGGTCCAACATTTTCAGGGTTCTCCTTTTAAGTAGTGCATTTGTCTGTGAACCCTCACGGGGGTTTGTTAATTACACAACTCCCCCCAGCTGCCTGCTCTGAGATGTCGGAGGAGGCGCTGATCTGGACACTTGTGTGCAGGAATCCCTTCTCTCTGCAGCTCCGTGCGGCTGGGACTGACAGTCGGCCTCTCTTGCAGTCTGGACGGGCGCCGGTGTCCTTCAGCCGCTTCTGGGCTGCCAAATCCCCCCCCCCCCGCGCACCGCCTCCTCCACAGTGCCGGCTCTCCCCCCAGTGAGTCTGGCAGGCCATTACAGAGCACCAGCAACCCCCCCACCCTCGTTGTGCAAAGAAAAATACTGTGTTTGTTCTGGTAGATGGCTTCCTTGTCTTTCATTGTATGCATCACCCAAGAGGGCCTCCTGTAACCGTCCTGTCCTGTGAAATGGAGACGGGTTTCAGATGAATGTCCCAATAAATCAGCTGACGAGTTGGGTTTTGTTTCCGAGCCACAAACCTACACGACAGTCCTGCTGTCATTCCCTCCAGCACATTGGGAGGGGCGTTGCAGTCGGTGCCTGCAGCTTCAGGAATTTCTAGCCCTGGAGCGTTTAGACCCAAACCACCAGGCGTCTGTGCCATGAACACACCCGGGTGGGTGCTGTGTGGGTGGCACTGTGAAGCAGGTCGTTACACAGAGGGCATGAGGGCTCTGGGGAACAGATGACACTGGTCTGTGACTCAGTGTTCATGTGTGGTTTCTGCAAGGTTTGGCCTGGCAGTGCAGCGGAGGGAGGGTGTTGTGCCGTTCCACCCTGTTCGTGTTTGATCTGAGAGGTTAATCTCTCCTAACTCCTCAGTGGCTGCCATGCTCTGCTTTACACATCAGATGCAAGGGGTATCTTATAGCTATTATGTTCATTCAGGGACTCATTGAAAGCAACCGCAGCTTCAGGTTGTGCTGTGTGTGTCGGCTGAGCTCTTCAGTGCAGTTCAAGCCGTGTCCACAGGGTGTTCGCCACATAGTATCCACCAATATAAACACACAGCTAAACAACTGAAACCATTGAGCTGTTAGACTGCAAAGCCTCCATCAGAAACAATCAAGAGCTTCTAATGCACACCCCCGACTTGTGGACACCTCTGTTCTGTGAGCCAGGAACTGTGCTGACCCATGTGAAGGTCAGGAGTTGGGCCGTGTTCCTGGCATGTTTGCCTGGCTGTGGTACTCATGTGGAGAAGCCCCCTCCCCACACCTGAGCGGTTTAAAGTGCTGGTGTTTCCCATGAGACACTGGGGCAGGAACTGGGTCCCAGCACCGCACTGTTTCGGGACCCTCTGTGCTTTGTTCTGTGCGGGAGAAGGTTTTTAATGCATAGAGACGCACAGGCCCTTCATTTGAAGTGTGAGTTATTGTTCGGTATTGTTGTTGTGATACCAGAGGTGGCTTCACTCGACGGGCCATTCTCAGCAGGGATGAGCATGGGAGAGCGCAGTGTGTTCAGGTGGATGTTCCTGAGGTTCTCGGCAGAAGTGCGGGGCTGAAGACAGGAGAGAAATCGTGAACCAAATAGCTGAGAGACGTGTAAATCTTCCCTGGCAGGACAATTGCAAATTAATCTCAGTCCTGAAGCATATTCTACTGAGTCCTGGATGATATATGAGGGTAATATAACTCAGTTAAATGTAGGCAAGTCCCACTGCCAAATACTTTGTGCCAGATGCCATTTGGACTAAACACACATCTTAATCCTGGTGCAGACTTGTTTGTTCTCTCCTGGGCTTTGCGTCTCGGTGCAGACGGAGAGGGTGTCCGGGGCCCAGGTAAATGAACCACAGTCCCCCTGCTAATGCCCCTGCTCTTTTGCAAATTTCCATTTGAACTGAATAATTCTCTTTCACGAGCCTCTGCCAAGAACGGTTTACTACCAAGGTTAGTTTTTGTTGGCAGCCTCCATGTGAAGACAGCGCTTGGAATAAACCACGTTCCAGCCCTTGGAAAAACTGCGCTTCTGCACGTTGTTTTTTGTTCCTTTGTTTTTGAAATGTATATGAATGCATCTTGTAGCACCAATTGCTTTTAAATGACTTAATCGCACTGTTCTCATAGGTGCGTGCATGGGCAAGTCATGTCTTTACCCTGTTACAGAGTGGTTGGAGAGTCCAAGGTGTATCACAGTATGGTTTGTGTGACATCCTGGGTGTCTTGATATTGAAACTGAAGGTGTCTTTCCCCACAGATAGAATGAGCTTCACTTATTAGTCTTAAATTCCCTTTGACTAGACAAAAAAACAGATTTTTCTCACAGGCTTTATTTCAACGTTATGAACTTCATCACCCTCCTCTTTTTCCGGCACGTTCAAGATGGATCGATGCACATGCACTACACTGATGACTTCTCCAGTGCGTCTGACATCGGCTTGTAAGAAACCCAAGGACTGCAGATCGCTCCGTTCCAGCATCCGGCTCCCTTGCTACCTACATGGGGCTTCTTTTTCTCGGAGAAGTGGAATAATATATTGATGGCTTTTATTAATTGTGTGAATCGCCAAACAACAAAGGCTGAGGCATCCCTGGGGGGGCAGATTCTTGGAATCGCCGTGGCGTATGGTGGTGTGCTACTCCTCCGTTATTTGTTGCCGTCATGAGAGTTGGTCTGGCCAAGAGCATTTGTACTCGTCTTAATGCGCTCATTACACAATTTCCACGCAGAAAAGAATAAATAATATTCAACATTTGTACTACAGTAGGAATCTGAACTTTTTTATTTTCCCTCCCTACCAAATGCATGTAGACTGATGGATGTTCTTAGCGTCGATGAGAGTAATTGAGAACAGGGAGAACTGGAAACTGTGGCTCAGGGTGTTACGGTGGAGCTCAGATATTGGGGTGACGGGGGGTATCTTTTGAAGCTCACTGTGTGAAATTTGCTTGAGCTCCTGTGCAGGATCAGACAATCCCACATACACAGCACAGATTCCCTCCTGCAGCTTGGTTGTGTGAATGATCGATTGCTTGACTCGTGGGTTGTTTTGGGACTGGTTAACGATGGAGAGCAGGTTCTGGTGGGTTCATGCCCGTCGTCTCCGCTCCGGTAATGCAGACCAGCCGTACGAGGCTGAAGTTGCTTTTTCTAGCAGGAAACTGAAGTTGTCTGGCTTTTGTTTGTATCGTGGAAAGAAAAACAAAACGCAAAACACATTCCAGCCTAAATATAAAGGCTACGGGGGCGGCCCAGCTGGACTGAGATGATGTGATTGGGATCTGGAGTGTGCGCCCCGGCCTGTCCGCCCAGCTGCTGCTCAGATGCTCACGGGGCAACGTCAGGGGACTGGGGCACATCTCACGGCCTGTGCCATTAGCGCTCAGCCTGCAGGCCGGGCTCGGCGCTCATGGCCCTCCACCGCAGAACCGCCCAGCGCCTGGGCCGGTCCCAAGGACATGGATCACTGTGTTTGTGTTTCTAACCAACACGCTGCCATTAGTCGTGATATGGAGGTGAAAGGTCTTGGCCATCAGACACCGCAAGAGAGAAGTGACCGTAATCTTCACAGTATCAGTGCCGTGTCGTGAGCCGTGCGGTTCCTGTCCATGTCTGGTCCTGTCCAGCGCAGTGCTGCTGACATCCCCAGACGTGTGTGTGTGTGTGTGTGCGCGCGCACGCAGCTGGCAGGATCCTCAGTCTTGTTTCCTAATTGTTAGCAGGATTAGCAGGACCGGTCCAAACTCCATTTTCACAGGGCCAGAGGCGGAGTTGTATGGAGTAAAAATGATAGTCTGTGTGTGTGTGACACAGGGAGTGCAGTCTCCCCAGATGTGTGCAGTCCGTGTGTGACTTTCCCATGCTGATAATTGCGGTTCCTGGGGTCCCCTGGCTGAGCCCCAGGGCAGGGTGTGTCATAATGAACACTAGCTGTGGGAACGCTCTCAAAATGAAGCGGACGGAATCCAGGCGTCCTCTGATTGCTCCCGATCGCTTAATTGGTCCCCTTATCGGCTCGTTATTTCACGCCCCGTCTGGCCGTCCTTCCTTCTCACCATTGCGTACTCGACAGTGTGTCCGAGGCGACATGCCGGTGGCTCTCCGCGTCGCTGCGTATTTCATGGCATCGTTTGCGCTCCTCGCTGTCTGATTTTCTGTAATGTCAAAACGCTAAATAAAAAACATGTGTAGGATTCCAAAAGTGCATAGTCTGGTAACAAACAATCCAACATCTGTTTTTGTCTGCGTCCATAGCAGATGGCCCAGCCCGTTACCTTGCTCTCTACCCCTTTTATTTGAATATCAGGTGGGAAATGACATATTCTCAGCGTAGAGCAGCACTCTGTCATGTTGTTTATTTGAGTGTTTTAGTAATACAGGTGACTGATCCAGAGTCGAGCGTCATCACTTCAGCAGCAGCCAATCCAATGGAAATGCACTGAGATACATTTTTGCCCTGTGCTTTATATGAAGGGAAATTAAAAAAATGTAAATAGTGACTGTTTTTCCTCGTCCTCAGATCCTGTCTCTGCAGCTTCCACTGCTGTGGGGAAAACTCTGTAGGTTCCCCCCTCAGGTAGACTTTTCGCTGACAGCAAGGAACAGTCATGCTGAGTAATTTCCACAGTGCGCAGGTGGATTTGTTGTGTGTGGAGTGTCCTGAACATGAGAGCTGCTCCAGTCTGCTCTTGGAGGCCTGCGTCGGGTTGTTTCACCCCGAGTTGTTAATTACTTCATTGAACTGCGGGATGCCTGCTGATCACACTTTAAGGGTCTGGGGCCATAGGAGCAGCGTGCATTATTGACACCCTTCACCTGAAACAGTTTTAAGCTGGTTTTCATTTAGTTCAGTTATATTACAAGAGTAACAATCACTAAGAACCCGTGTTCGTGTATATGTGTATATGTGTATCCTATATGTGTATCATATATTGTTAAACGCTGATTCAGCCTAGAAAACAATATCTAAGGTCAAAGTTAGAGTTAAAAGGCGTGTCTTTTGAACCCGTGTTCCTCTTCCAGGCCTACATCTTCGATATCCGCAGCAGCAGCTATGTCCACAAGCTGGCGAGACATTCAAGCACCATCCTCAACGTGGCCTTCAACCCCGCCACTCCGCAGGTGAGACCTCCGCGCCTCTCACCCGCTGCAGCGCACACACCTGTGACAGCAGAAGTCTGGATGGTTTACTGTAAACACGAGGCAGCAGTGACATATTGTAACAATTGGATAAGGGCGTCTCCTAAGAAATGTGATGATAATGTGTGTGTCTATCTGGCCGTGTTTGTAGTCTGCTCCTCCTCGCCTGTTTGAAGAGGGATGAGGTGTCGTGTGTTTGCCCCAGATCACTCCCAGGTTCAGTTGTTAAAGTCGTTCAACGGGAGACCCTCTCTGGGATTTTAAACACAGGTCCAACTGCAGAGTAAGTCCTCCAGGCCGCAGCACGAGCCGTTTTCACTCTCACTCAGCACTCCATGCCTCCCCTCCCCTCCCCCGCTGGCAACCGCACACCCCCGATTCCTGCATAATCCATCAGACATTATTTATGTTCCTATATTGAGTTATAGCATGCTGTCCAAGATCAATATGAGCAAAGAGAGATCTCCGCGTTCATGCCCTGTTCCTGTAAGGAGAGACGATTAGCTATTGGCAATGATGCCCCACAGCTGTAGGCATTGTTGTTCTTTATTACGAGTTATGCGTCTCCTCTTACTTTCCATCCGTCCTCAGCCCAGTGGGCCCAGTAACCTGACATCAACCCGAGCCGCTTCCAGTGGACTGTGGACTGTGGACTGTAATGTGCTGCGTTCGCGGGTCTGAGCTGCAGTGCTGTCCCGTCCCAGAGACCCCCAGCGCCTTCCTGCTCAGAGCACCGTGTGTGACGTACATCGTCACCAACGGAGGGAGCTTCTGAAACTAAACCGGGGATTTCTCAGTCTGACATAGAGGCTCTAGGTCTCAAACGCACTCCGAGCCAAGCAGCGCACTCCGAGAGCCAGACAATGCAGAGAGACGGGCGGGCTGGCGGCGTGCCAACCCCACGGCCTGCCGGCACATCTCCGGCTCGTCAAGGCCGGGCCAAGACACGGCACCTGGGGACTTGTCTGTTCAAAGACAAGGCTGTTCAATCTGTTTGTGCAGGGAAGGATCTGTTGGAGTTCAAGATGTTTCTGGCTGTCGACTCGCCCGCTGTGGAAAGGCTCGGTGCCTCTGAGTGCTGATGCAATGCAGGGAGTGTGGAGGACGGGCTGAGAGTCCAGCTGCGCTCGTTAACTGACCGCACTGGTCCAGGCAAGCCCCAGTCAGGAGTGTCTGCCTGTCTGCCTTCCTTTTCATTCCCGCTCGCCACATTTTGTCCTTTGAGGCAAGATGCTTGAATAAAAGGAAGTTGCTTTAGTAAGATGGCAGATAAATTAGTCAACACTGTCCAGATCACTGTGGTGTTTTTACCACTCAATCCTGTTGAAATCAGAGCAGAATCGTCCCAGATTGATGTCTGTCTGTCCTGGCAGAAGGGCCCTGACACTGAGCAAAGTTCAACACGGGGCGGCCGAAGTGCAGGTTCCTTTGGCTCCCATAACTCTCCTCTGCGTCGGGTGCGTTGGGTCAGCAGGGCAAGGCTCAACCAAACAACGTAGACAATTGGGGGCTTAAATCGGGAGGGGACAGACCCCTGAACACAGCTGGGAGCAGAGTACACAGAACTGCAGCCCCTTGGGTGCACAGCGCAGGGAGGCGATGGCGCCCGTAGGCTGATGTTCACTGCAGGTTGTGATACCTGAGCTGATAGGACACAGGCTTTGCTGGGGGTCGTGTGTTCAGTAAAACTACGATCTTGGACTCTTGCAGCCGGGACGCACAGCTGTAACCTCTCGTCCGAATGCCATCGCTGTCCTTGTCCACAGAGACTCTGACTCTGAGGACGTGCATTTCAGGTTCCAGTGATCCTAAAACTAAATGTGCAATGATCCCTGTTGCACAATTCGTCCTGAAGCCAGCGAGGAGTTCCGGATTCTCAGCTTCCTCACTTTAAACTCCAGTCCTGTGTCTTTGCCAGAGTCTGGGAGACCAGCTTGTATCCATGCATCGCTTGGAAAGACACATGGCTTTCAGCTCAGACACTGAACCCCAGACACAGTTGATCCAGCATCACATTGAGTCCAAAAGCCATGTTTTACTGCAGTGAGAGTATATTGAACCTGCTAGGAAAGTCTCTCTTCAGTGGAACAACAAAATGGCTGCAAAAGGAATCCTGATATTTTTATGGTTTGGAAAATCATAAGTGATTGTCTGCCATTATTATTTATTGCTGTTATTGCTATTACTGTTATTATTATGATTTTAAGTGTGTATAAAGCAATATTATTCATCATTCCATATTTTCTGATTACATTTCATACCAGAACGCTTGGAAAGTCGAGGATGTTTGGCAGCAGTACAGAGGAAGAGAACGTCCCGTTTCTAAACAGATATGAATAGCACTGGGATGTTTTTTTCTTGGTCCACGGCTGCAGTTAATCCCCTGGGGATCTCACTGTAATACCTTTGAAGCCAATCTGCTTCATAACTTTAGGAATTTATTTAACGTCGTCACAAGCTGAGCCTTCCCAGACTGGAGGCTGAAGGACTGCCAGTCTGTGCTCCCAGAAGAGCAGAAGCACCAGGGGATTTCCACCGGAGCAGCGCCGAGGTCAGCCAGGGGTCGGCTCTGCGATGTGCGTGTGGGGCAGAGCAGCGCTGGGGTACCGGTAGAGCCGCGCCGCGAAGGGGAGGCACCTAGTTTAGGGTTTCTGATGCGCGCAGATGCTGCCAGGTGCGCAGCCTCGTCTGGCTCTTTATTGGGCTTTACCTGTTTGGGTTGTCATGCGTCCATGTTGGCAGAACTTCAGAGGAACTGGATCGTTAGAGTTGGAAAGTTCAGGAGCCAGACAGACATTTTAATCTCGTCTCTTGTGACATTTACATGCTTTAAGATCATGACACTGAAGATGAGACGGCCATCCGCTCACTGTGTGGATCCGACAGAAATGTCGGGCAATAGGGGAGCACGGATCCTTCTCGTTTTATTGCATCAGCATCGTTCCCTTAAAATCACATGTGTGGTTTAGTTTAAATTGCAGGGGTCTAATTATGGGTTTCTGAATGCCTCTGGACGGGCCGGAAAAGCTTTTAAAAAGAGGAAAAATAAATAATAATGAAGGTTCAAGACACTGAAGAAACCACCAATGTCTCCTTCTGGTCCTTGTGTGCCTGGGTGGCTGCTCTCCAGCTGCACGCTCCTCTGAGTCGCAAGATAGATCTCAGATGTTGTTCTTCAGGCCATCTGTTTCAGGACCACTTTCCATAAAAAAGCAAAAGAATTAAATGAAATCCAAAACATGTTTTCCAAAATTTGGTAAAGAAACTTTTGCACATGGGATTTACTAGACATGGATTATCAACGAATGAATATGACTGAAAAATATGTATTTTGTGAAGTATGAGCTTCTTAATGTCTCCTCATTCCTCGTGTGCCGTCTGTGGATGTTGGGACACGGGGACGTTGGGCGCTTCATATAGCGGCTCAGACAGTTTGATCCAGGTCTCTGGTTCTGGGCTGGAGGAGACATTGAACAACACCGCAATTCCATTGGCTGTTGAGCAGTAGCAGGACGGTACTCGTGCTGTTGTGCGGATATTAAAACGCTTGCCATTATCCAACCTTTTAATGGCATTAAAATACCTGGGTGCACAACCGCCGCTCCCAGGCTGCGAGAGTCCAGATGGAAAATCGATGTCTTCTCCCTCAAAGGCCGAGGCAGACGAGCTTGTGGATCGCGCAGCAGACGGGTGCCAGGACCCTCTCGCCGTAACTCACATCTCTGCCAAAGAGATTATCCGCCGCACATTCCTCACCGCTCTCAAAAGCAAACAAAATAATTCAGCAGTGATGTGCTTGTCAACAGCCCGGTGCTGGTTGAAACCGTATCCCGCTAATGAGTCTCTGAGACTTTGGAAACGGTTTGCAGATTCATAGATTGCGATGAGGGGGATTCGTGGAATTCACCACAAGCTGCGACAGCGTTTCACGGGGCCGCGGTTTGGAGAACATGAAAGACCCATCTGAGCATAAGGGGTTTAATTTAGACAGGGACGATTTAAAGCAAGCCGATATAATGCTGAGGGTGTGGAAACTGTGTCAAGAAAATGAGATTCATTGGTCTGGGGTTAGCACCGTACATGTAGCCCGCTGATGGTGAATGTCTGACATCGGAATAATTAGGAACCGGAGAGCGTTTGGCCCGTCTGCGCTCGTGTGGTCGCTAGCAGATGACGGACTCAGATGTTTGTTTGAAAGAGAATATCTGAATGTGTGAGCTTCGCCTGCCGACACGGGCCGACCACAAGCGGCTTCTGAGAGCGCGCAGGGTCCGTGTCTTCGGAGGAGGAGAGAGGGATTTGCGTGTGTGTAACACACAACCAGCGAGTCTCGGATCAAAAGGAGCGTGTTTGTTCCTGTGAAAAGCCGATCCAGAACCCCAGTCTTTCCCGCACCCTGTTCGCCCGCCGGTGCCATTCCTTGGTTTGTAGTTAGAGCCAGCTTTTCGACCTTTTATTAGGAAAAAACCTGAAACTCATTTTATTCCAGTTGCCTAAGTCTGAAAGAATTTATATTTTCTCTTTCATAGTTCCTCTCTGCAGACACATCACGGACTGGTAACTGGAAGTGACTTATTTGCACGTTGTGTAAGTGATATTAGGAACCAGTAAATGTTGTCTGAACTGCTTTTTGTTAGACAGATGTAATTTATGCCAGGAGCTAAAATGGAACCAAATTAAAACTGTCTGTTTGCTCCACGGCTCCTCATTCCCAGTTTCTCTCTCTCTCTCTCTCTCTCTCGCTCTCGCTCTCGCTGTCTCTCCAATGACCCTCAATGGGCAAAAAGATGGGCATTTTAAGCAGTGATTAGGAGCTGAAACATTGATCTGATTTACGCTCTTAAGGTAATGCGATTAAACAAAGAACCTCTTGAAACTGAAGAGTCGAATGTGAGACAGCGCTGAGGACTTCTGCGTCCTTTTACTTGCACACAATAAGGCAGCTGTGTGTTTGTATGCTTTGTGCTTTTGCCAATGCACTATGAGCAATTCAAAATACACATTAAAATCCAGTTACTACTTTTTTTTTTAAGTATACATCAAAGCATAAACTATTTGAGTTGAGTTGAGTTAATGTTTGCACAACAGGTAATGGAAGATATCCCCGCCTGCTAAAGCCATCACTTTGTGTGTCATAAATAACAACAGAACAAACAAAAAACACTGAAATACTTGAGTGATGACATCTTTCTTGGCTCCTCGGAAACTAGAATTATTTCAGTGCAAGTCGTTATCATTTAATCAGTATTTTAAAAAGCATGTGTTTCTGATTTGCAGTTATTTTTTCCTGTGCCAGCTTGTCCTGACACACAAATACCAGCAGGCTTTGGTCACTGCTTTCTAATCCACCACTGCAGCACAGAAGAAAACGACAAACAAGCAAATAAGCCCCCCACTCCCAAAACAAACACAGTCCTCTGTGTCTAGGCGATTAGTGTAGTGCATTAGAGACCCGCGGCGAGGGACAGGAGGCTGACGGCAGGCGGGTGGTGTTACGGGTTTCTCTGCCAGTGCCACATGTCCGCCATTTCCTCACCACCTCGGGGACAATCGCAGGGGCTGGCGTTCCCAGCTGTGAGACGTGTTTATTCAAGTCGTGGGCTGCGATGTGGAGGCTGGCACAGCTCCTCCTCGCTGAAACGAAGAACAACTGGGGAGAGACTTTTCCTTCAGCGCGTTTCTTTTCTTTCTTGTCTTAAGCAAGAGACCTGCTTTTTTAAGGAGGTTCTACTTTAGGTCCACTGTGTAAATGCAGGACACGTCCACCTTCTCCTCCAGACTGTGACTGATCCATGCTGCTCTCGGCTCTGTGTGTCGCCAGCAAAACATGAGTTCAGACCTCAAGCATTTGAGAATCCGTCGTGTTGTTTATTCTAGTGAAGAGTGGAGATGTCTAGCAAAGATGGCTCACAAGCAGTGTCCAAACCTTGACGTCTCCAGTCTGGGCCCTGCAGTCCAGACATAGTCATGGTGTTATTGGAGGTTATTGAGTGTTATGTACTGTGTTACACTTTCAAACCCCATGCTGGACTTGTGGGATTATGGGCTCACACAGGGAGAGCGCTGCGTGGTCGGCAGGGAACGCTGTGCTCTGTCAGAAACCTCTTTAGAGGCGGACAGCGTCCGTGCGGAGGTGCTGTGAGGAATGTCCTCCACCGCAGTGAGATCCTGCAGGCCTCCAGACAGTGTGTGCATGATAACTGGCCTCTGACAGCCGGGGGTCAGGGAGCCCTTTGATCTGGGGCCATGTCGTTGATAGCCTGGCGCCATAGGCGGACTGACCATCGGGCAATTCTGGCAAATGCCAGAAGGGCCGGTCCAATTTTTAGTTATGTGGGCCAGTCGATTCATAAGTCAGCCAGCAGACCTCCCCCCCGGAACGCACATCGTCAGCAACCCCCCTGACCCCCCCCCCCCGGAACGCACTTCGTCTGCAACCATAATTGGTTGAAAATTCCAGGGCCATTTTTGGGTCCCAGTCCGCCCCTGTCGGTGACCAGAACAACAGAGAATGATGGCTCCTTGTTCCCCCCCAAGGGCTACTGCGCTAATGGCTGCATGCTACGCGGAGCAGGCTGGACTCATCCAGATGATGGCTCTGGCATGCGCAGCGCGCAGGATTGCGGATCTGGCCCAGAACCGGATGGGTTTGTGAAGTCATTTGGCTTTGAGCTCTTCCCGGAACAGTGCGGTGTGTGGTCACCCCCCCGTCCGCTGTGAGGAAGGGCTTCCGAGAGCAGACAGGATGGGGGGTTAACCCTTTCTCTGCCGGAGCAGGAGTCTGTCCCGGTGCTCAGTGTCCGACTGCAGGGTGTGAGGGATCAGAAGGGCGCGGAATGTGAACCTGAGTTGAGGCCAGCATGTCTGAAGAAAACATAACAGTGAAATTAGACCCTCAATCAGCACGTTGACCCACACAGCTGTTGAGGGGCAGAGCGCGCAGTGGAGTGGCCGAGTCATGGCCCTGGCAATAGCCGAACACAGACATTAAACACGTCTAGTTTATAGTTTATTCCTGAGGGCTGCTGGAGCTGGTTCAGGGGGGCTGCGCCAGTCTCGCTCGCTCTCTTGCTTTGTGATCATTGTTCTAAAGCAGTGCCACCGATTTTTCTGCAGAAATTGGGTCACAAGGATTCAATTTCAAGCTCTATGATTGAGCGTCTTGCCTGCAGCCATAGACATCTGCGTTTTTTCTCCAGTCAGACAGCCGAAATCCAGCCAAAATGCAGAGCAGTCGCACATATTGTCCATTTGCTGTTAATAAGCCGAGGGTGTGGCAGACAGCTCTGCGTAGGGGGGTCGCTGACCTGGCTGCAGCTCTGCGCACTTCAGCTCCTGCCCCCAAGATCAACTGCTTAGGAAAGGCACAACGGCAGTTAAACGCACAGACTCACAGATCCTCAGTGGATTCCTCTCTAGGTGTGTGTGCGTTCGGTGAGGGTTGTCACAGATTTTTTTTGCCATTAAATGAAATAAGGGGTGATATTTACAAAGACAATTCTGCAGCAGAGCTCAATCGTTGTTTCACATGAACATTTCTGGTTCCTCCCAAGTTCAGTTGTCTCATGATCATTCGAGCACCATCAGCAATCTGTGAGGCATTTAGGACAAAGGCTGTGGGTTTGGAAACAGTAACAACAGAATCTTGGCCACAAATAAGACTTGACTTCTACTTTCTTTTCTTTGGGGGGGGGGGTGGTCAGACACTTGAGCTTTCTTTCCCACTAGCTAACTGTCTCAGCGGTGAAGAACAGCAGCATACCGGAGCATTGTGGGAGTCCTGCCGGCCAGCGTCTCACATTATTTTCTTTCCAAGACCTCATGAGGAATTCCTTGGGCGGGGAGGCGTGTGTCCTGCTCTGTTTGTTCAGTGTGTGCGCTGTGAGGCAAATGAAGGGCTCAGAATCAGCAGTTTCCTCTGGTGCAGCTCTGTGACCGTGTCGGGTCCAGTGAGGTCCCCTGGCTGTAAATCAAGCTGTGCAGGCGCTGCGAACAAAGCACTGGCCGGCCCGTGGTGTTACAGCACAGGCAGCGCAGTGCAGGGTGAGGTGTGGCGTCGACATGCTCTGGGTTCCAGTGGGACCAGCTGAGTCTAAGCACAGAGCCCCTTGGTCCCTTGAGTGCCCTTGGTCTGCAACAACATGAAATGGAAACTTTACGAAGCGATTCTACACCAACGTGAGAATTTTGTGTTTATTTATTTATATGTAAACACAGAGTTACTAATTCAGGGAGTGAACGGCTGCAACACACTGGAGGTCAACACGGTGGCATTGTTCCAAATTCGTCTCCTCTCTGTGAGTGCAGGACATGACTGACCTTCGATTGGCTTTGCCCCGGGACAGTAGGGGTGCGGTCTTTCCCCCGGGAAAGTAGGAGAGCGGTCTTTGCCCCGGGGCAGTAAGAGAGCGGTCTTTGCCCCGGGACAGTAGGAGAGCGGTCTTTGCCACGGGGACAGTAGGAGAGCGGTCTTTCTTTCGGGAAAGTAGGAGAGCGGTCTTTGCCACGGGGACTGTAGGAGAGCGGTCTTTGCCCCGGGACAGTAGGGGTGCGTTCTTTGCTCAGTGTAGCTGGACTCTGCTGGGGGGGCTTGCTCTCGTGCCCGACGGCAGCGCAGATCTGCAGGTACCAAGCGCTCGGGATCGTAGCTGGCAGCGCCGCACCACATGAAAGGTAGGGTCAGCCCTATATTATAAAACCTGGCTCGGCATCAAAGGCCTGACTAATGTTGAAACTGCGCTCGTGCGTTTCTGACAGCTTTTAAAGGAAGATTGCACCTGTACCAGATTAGATTATCAAAGCTACTGTTTTTTTGTGTTTTTATTGAGAACATCGTGTGCCTCCTGTGGAATTACCCTTCTCAGACGGCTGAAGCTCACCGTGTTTCTGCTTGGATGAAGTGCAGCAGAAGTATTTCAGAAATGTGAGAGGAGCATTCATCACAGGGTTCTGAACATGCACTTTTAAGGTGCGACGCTGCAGGTGACTTAGAAGGGGGTTTAAATGAACGGCTCGCTGCACAAGTTGTCTCTGGAGCATCTTGTCCCGCTTTTCCACTAACCTGTGTGTTTATTGCGTCACCTTCTGAAATCTCACAAGTGAACAATGTAATGGGGCTGATTGTGTAGATGAGCTCGTTACAGGTGACGTAACCCCTCTGTTAAACAGTATAAGCCTCCCGCGTCGGGGAGTTCCACAAATGTCCTCAATGTGGACGACGAGCCACTGGGACTCAGCTAAGAGGTCTGTCTTGGGGTGAAGCAGTCTCTGTGCACAGTCATGATACTACTGACCCCCTGTAGGTTGAACAGCCTGTTGAGAAGGTTGTCGTTTTCTGACCCAAAGTGGATTCTGGCCTGAGACCCCCATGCAGACACTTGTTGATGGTCTGCGCTGAGGAAAAGTTCCACTTGTGCAGCCAAAGCACAGCGCTGAGGCTTGAAGACACATTCCCTCTCTTGAAAAGTCATCAGGAGGCTCCCCAGCAGCACCGGGCCTCGGTCTCCTGCCCCGGATCGGACCGAGTGCCTCGTCTACCGCAAAGAAATTCCTAAACAAAACATGCTGGTGTCCAAAAGCCTCTGCAGCCGGAGAATATATTTGTCCCGTGTGCAAAAACAATAATAAAATATAATCTGGAAACGGAGCCTCGTTCTCTCTGGACCGACAGGATTTGGAAACTCCAGGGTCACTGCACCCCCCTCCCCCGGCTCTGTACACATATTTTCAGCTCCCTGTTGCTGAGACTGGAAAGGCTTTAAAGTGATTTTCGGCCCCTGTGGCCGCTCGAGCTGTCTAGCACAGGACGCACTTCATCACTCAAGCCTTCCTTGCTGCTCCCCTGATGTGGAGGAGGACCTTCTGGATGTTCTTGAGCTACAGTTTTTTTCTGAAAAGTGATGGACACAGCGGCTTCTTCTCATTCAGATGAATACAGAATAATTTCAGCTCCCTGGCTGTGGGTTTGTGTGCCGATCCTTCAAGGGAAGAAACTCTTTCAAGGGACACATTGACCTTGACGTTAGGCTGCTCTACAACTCTGAGCGGCTCCTCTTTGCCAGTCAGATCTGGGAAATCCAGCAGCGCCACGCCAGGGAGAACCTCACGGCCACCCGTCCCTGCCAGACAGAACCTGGCTTTATGTATGGATGGATATTTCAGCTCATCTGCTCACCTTCATTTACAAGTGCCTCATCGACAGTGGGGCTGGACACTTAAACCCACTCTGGCATTGTGTGCTGTGAAACTGAGCTGGCCGGGGCAGAGGCTCCCAAAGGCCCTTGACTGGGACCATGGGCTCGGTCACATCAGCAGTGCTCCGGTCTCTCAGGCAGGGGAAGCACCGGGCTCCCCTCCCGCCCAGGTTGCCGGTGAGGGTTTTGGCGCGTCGTTTGCGCTCATATGCCAGCCCTTGATGTGACTGGGGAGATTCCCAGCAGACTGTGTGCCGCGTGGAGGGCACGGCGTCAGCTCCAGGGCAGAGAGAAGACTGAGCTGGAGAGGGCAGAGGTGAAGCGACTGGGCAGCTGGACAGGGTCTTGCAGCGAAGGCAATGAGGGACCCTCCGAGCAGCGCTGGACCGTGAGCTCAGGTAGTGTCCGATGCCTCCCCCCCCCCAAGTGCAGTGGACATTAGAGCTGTGCTGCGCTTTTCAGACTGAAGAAAAAAGAAGGGAAAAAATAAAAGAAACAACAGATATGTGGAAAACAGATGTCGGAGATATAGGTTTTGGTTCAAGTGGAAGTCTCAGCTGGCACACTGCGCAGAAACAGCTGCCAAGTCTTACGAAACATTGTGGAACGTCCTGCAAAGAAGCAGGGAGCTATCCATTAAAAAATTATTTATTTGTGCCGCCTGAGAATCGCATATCAACGTGTTAAAATGATGCCTGACAGTATTGGATCAAAGCAGCTCTGGGTTCAGACCCTAGCACCTTGGAGGAGAAAATGAACTTAATTAAGAAACTCAAAGTAATTACAGCCGCATCTAAAGAGGAGACGATCACTGCTGAACGAGTGTTCGAGCTCTGGACTGAAATACAAACCAAACTAAGACCCTGCTCTGAAATGAAATTCACCAACAGTCAATATTCTCATTGTTACCAGTACAAGTTACAGCCCCTGCTTTGTATTTCTATCGTATTTCGAATTGTCTTTTGGAACAACGAGAGGGACCGGTCTCTGTGAACGGGCCGCCTGGACGTCGGCCCTAGAGCCATTTATGCGGCAAAAGTGTGCTGATTGTGAGTGTTTTTAATTTGGGACCAGGAGCGTCTAGACAGTAGTTCTCTGAGCATCTGGGAAAGTCATATCCGCAGCGATCTGCTCTCGCACCGCTGTGGGGGTAACTGTGAGATAGACGCATTACATCTGATCTGTGATCCTCCTTGGCCTTCCTAACCCAAACTCTGTGTTTCATTGTTACAGATTTTAATCAAAGAGAAATAAAGAGCTGCCATTGTTCAGGCCTCTCCTCTTTCTAACGCTAGGTCAGGGTTTTGGGGGTTATTTTTAGCACTGAATTCAATATCAGAGCCATGGATCTGAAGCACAGATCCCTGCAGCTGAATCTCAGTCGGATGAGGCTCTTGAGCACAGAAAGCAGGGCTGCTGTCATCGAGACCAGTTCGTTCACCGATACAGTCTGAGTTTTAGATCCACTGGTAGGGTTTCAGTCCCTCGGAGGTCAACCCGGGGTCAAACGCACTTGGTAGGACCTGGCACTTGCTTCAAATAATTCTGTGTAACATGGCCTTCCAGGGATGTGATGATTTTATATCTTAATATTACTAATGTGTGGAGTATTTGCCTCGGCCCAGAGGGAAGCTGCTTCAGATTATATTTAATCAGCGTTGATCTCAAATTTGGCTTCAAGTCTTTATTGTTTTCGCTTCTCACGCTTGGCAATCAATCACAGTGTAAATATGAAAAAGATGATTATGGGATTGTGTGGGATCGTGGAACAATGAAAGCCCTGTTGGTTGGTTTGAATTCGTTTCCGATGGCATTTCTCGTTCTTCAAGATGAATTGTGCGTCTGTGGTTGGTACAGCAGATTAAATGAAGTATCCAGATATACAGACTATTACAGCATTACATCAGCTGCTGGAGTTTAATCAGGCATCTCTAATCAGATGGAAATCGTGACTAAATCATACTGAGAATCATGTATCTGAAGTGTTCAATGTACTGCATGTTGGTCATTTTGAAACCAAAAGTATTTGTTGAGCACAAGTCTTTTTCTTCTGATCTTTTCTCTTAAACAACACAACAAACAGTCAGCCTGTCGAGGCAGAGAAGAACTGGTCTGTAAAACGCAGTCAGAACCGGGTCCGGTGAGGTTCTGTGAGCTTTAAATCAGCAGGAGGAACCAGACGCTTTCCCTGGCCTTGGATAAAAAACCCCGCCACCATCAGACTTCAAACCTGCAGCCCAGCACACAACCCCTGCCTCGCTGTGTTTGAGTCCTAGCCTGGTCGAGGTGTGAAAGATGTGCGTCTGATGAGGCAGCGCAGCAAAGGGGCCCGTAGCGAGTTCAGCGCAGCAGTTCAGTGCGTCAGCTCTGTGTAACGCTTCCTGCGGTAGCTTTTTAATTTCTTCCCCAGCTCTGCATATCCCTCCGTTCTCGATTGGTATCAAAGGCTCAGTCTCTGCTTTCCAGAACAATGTGACTCGGGAGCGTGCTTTTGGAGGGAGGCTTTGAAAACACTGCCAAACCTGAGGTCATGACGTTCACATCAGCCCTTTTTTAAGGCATTTCAGAGCTAACCACCTGGGTTAGGCCGCTCTAATTCCGCCTATTTAAGAGCTGTCTTGTGATGGGAAAACATCCTGCCGGCCTCCAAGCGCTTCCCAAAGCAGATGTGAGAGAAACACAGATAGTGGTTTAAAATTAAATGGCACAATGCTGAGTAACTGATGATAACACTGTATCGGAGTTGCAGCGATTCTGTTTTACTTCACGGCTACGTTGGAATCAGATACATGGACGTCACGTTAAACTAAACAAATCAAAGAGAAATTAGTGGAAAATGGGGCCAGGGTGCATTTCTGTGCCTCGGACGGCTCTGCTTGAATCCCCCCCATTCCCGATGACCATTCCCTCTCAGCCCCGTCATTCTCCCATCCCACTACAGAGATAGTCATACCAAGTGTGACTGGCAATGCAGTTCCTCACAAAGGCCATTGTTCTCTCTCGTTCTCGTTTCTTTTTTCCCCAATTTTGGCACAAACCAGACTCATCAATTTTTCCAAACCCTTTAGAAAGCAGCCCTGCCCGTGTCAGCTGCATGGCCCTTGTATTGCCCTACATTATGAACTCTGCGTGACTTTGACCCAGACACAGGTTTCCCAGAGCAGGTGGGTCCTGAGCCTCGCTGTACTGCAGATCGCTGCCCCAGACAGCATAGTGTAGCGCTGCTGTCCTGAGGTCTTCGCGCAGTAGAATTATGATTATGATCAACTGCGATCCCTTCCGTTCATACTGTGCTGACCAAATGTGTTCAGAAGGATCTTTTAGACCAGTCCTGTGCTGGAAAGGCAAGAAGGTCCGTTTCCTGGAGGTGTAAAGTGTCTTTAGATGGAGTGCAAGGCTCGAGTGAACAGGAAACCAGTTCTGTTCACAGGAAACCGACTCGTTCCTCTCATCCTTTGTAGACATTCGCCCCAGTGCTAAACGCAATATAAGAATCCCCTCAAGCTCGTAGAAATACACTTAATTTTTCAGTTGCATCTCCTAAGCTGATTCGTAAATCAGTACCAAGGCAATCGAGCTCGAGCTGCTGGATCGAAGGTCAGGACAGGCCTCACCGACGGGGGTGGTTTCCTCTGTCTGTGAACGACAACCCTCCCACCCCTCTGTCTTCACCTCCTGGGACACAGAGCCGCGATCACCACCTGCTTTCAGACGGTGTTTTTACAGGCCTCGGTCTTGAGTGTTGAGTTTCAGTGGTTAACGCAGCTGGCGGTGTGGAGGGGCCAACGGGGCCACATGCGCCTCCTGCAGGCCGTGGGTGTAGAGAGCCTGAAACGGCCCCAGCTCGCTGCCGTTTTTAGACAGGATGACTCTGCCATGATCTTAATGAGGCAGATCGGATTCATGTCTCCTCCGCTGGCTTTATGCTCCTCGTTTTTCACAATGACAGCTTTCTTCTCCGTCAGCCTCGCACTGAAGTCTGTAATCCGGCACATCTTGAGGACAGGACGCGTGTCTGGAGTCGACGGCGCTGGTAAAAGCCTGTTGATGGAGAAAATGCTTCATGGTGAAGGTATCTCCTCCCGATCCAATTGGCATCCGTGTAACAGTCTGAAAAGCTCCTTTCATTTTGGCTTTCTCTAGTGCGGAGAGAAAAAAAGTGTCAGTTCCCAATTAATCCTTGTCATTGAATCCCCCTTGGTTTTAACGGTGTGATCCGAGTGGAAAACTGTGAGCTGCCTGCCGTGTGCGTGTGCGTGCTGCATTCCTATTTTTACTTGATTAGAGACGACTGGGTTTTATGTGGGTTTTCATAGGTTTCAGAAAACGTTGAGCTCACAGAGGGGCCGGGGATTTTGGGAAGGGAGGCAGGCGCAGTGAGTTGTTCTTGGGGGCCACACTCTCTCCCTCAGAAACGGGTCATTTGTAGAAAACTGTACCTGTTTGTGCGGCTAAAGTTTCCTCGTTGTGTGCTTTTCGTCTCTTCCTGCTGTATGGTATTAATTTGTGCTCTTTTCGACAACACAGTCCAGCCAGTAACTCCTGTAATAATTCACGTCCTCAGCATGTAATGTTACATAACCCCAGAGGCGCACAGCAGACTCGAGCCTGATGTATTGTTCGGTACCCTATTAAAAAGTGCGTGCGGTTCCTCAGCGCAGGGGGAGACGAGAACCGGGTCCAAGTGCGCGGATGCTGGCTTTGGACGGAGGGGCTGTGCTCGTGCGTGTGGACGGGAACACATGGGATGTGTTTCCTGAAATTAAAAACTAATCACCATCAGTTCAAACAGCTTCCTAATCTGTAGAGAAATAGAGATGATAACAGAGGAACAGTGCTTGTGACTCAAACACTAGGTTACAACAGCGCTGTGACAAACACACTAGTGCCCGGATTCAGGTGTTAAACCTGTGTCCTTTACTACTAATGAGCCGCTTTCTCCCTCCGCGCCTCTCTGTCTCTTTCCCTCTCGTCTGCTGTGGTGGAACGCACTGGCTGAGCAGCCCCGTTTCCTGCCAGCGCCCCGAGACGGATCTGGCCGTTTCCAAGGACTCTGTTGTGTTTGAACGTATCGATTACGGCCGCGCCGGTGCCCCCCCGAGAGTCGCGTGGAGAGCGTGGTACACAACAGAGTTCCTGCTCTGGCTGGTGCTCTGCAGAATTAGTCAGGACTCGTTAAAGCGCTGCTCAACTCCAAGGGCACGACGGGCCGCAGCGTCAGACCCCGGAGGTCCGCAACAGAGCAGCCTTTGTCGTTGCAGCTGGGTAGGATTACCCCCGAACATCTGCTTTTATCGGTTTTGAAGCACCTTGAACCCGTGAACCGATTGGAGGAGCTGTTTCAGGAGCCAAAGGCCAGGCCAGGAATGCCTGAGGATATTAAAAGCGGTGGGCACGGGGAATGGGATGCAGGGGATGGAAACATAATAGTCTCCATTCAAGTGACGGCACGGCACGCGCTGCTGGGGGTTCGGAGAACCACGGGTCTGAGCAGGAGCCTCCTCTGTGACCTCTGACCTCTATCGCGGCCAGGATGTGCTTCTCTAGGGACTGAAACAGCTGGGCTGCCTCTGAATCCCACAGTTTAGAGTTGACTCTTTACCTCTAGACCAAACACTTCCATGTGTTTGTGTGTACCGCCTGTATCAGCTCAGGGTTGTGGGACGGTTTCTTCACAGGACGTTCCAGAAAACGCATCGAGCGGATAAATCCACAGCAGCTGTTGTGGTGACGGATGCAGGTGAGGTGTCCCAGGGGAGTGAGGTGTCCCGGCGATTCCTGCACCGCGGTCTGTATCGCTGATTAAGCAGAGCTGGATGCCGGTCCTTCATGAGCTCACCCAAAACCTCATTACAGTTTCAGCGTTCACCCCCAGCTGACTGCATTGCTTTGCAGCGAAGTCATCTTCTCAGAGCTGAGATGTTTGTCAGAAGTATTGTAACCAAACCCATCTCCCAGCTCTTGGGATTTGCGTATTTAACCAACGAGCTGTAGGAAGTCATGGCCCACAGATCGGCGTGCGAGAGAGTGAAGGGTGGACAAGACCCAGTGGGACAAACACACAGTGCCACCAACGCTGAAAATGGATCTCTCCCTGGTAACCTCAAAACAAAACAACACTGACAAGTGTTTGTCCAGCTGTGTGGCTTGTGTTGACTTTCCTTCGACAGGGCGTGGTGCTGACAGGATGTTGTGATGCACCGAGGGAGCAAAGATACGACTGCACATGTGTTTCACGTTTCTTGCCTTCATCGCTCGTCTTCGCCTCTTCGCAGTGTTTGTCCGTGTGCGTCTCTCTCTGCCTGAACACCGACTCTGTCTTGTCCCGCAGCTCCTGACCGCCTCCCTGGATGGCGGGCTACAGCTGTTCCGTCCCTGAGCCGGCGCCGGATCGGACGGGAGGGTCGCTGGACGGGCACCCACAGATCCAGACGGCACCGCGGCTCCTCTCGTGTCACCGGGGAGAGACGCGGTACGGAAGGAGCGTCGGACTCCACAACCAGGAGCCGCTATCCGTCCAGCTGATTACAGTAATAGACTGGGGAGACGGTTTAATTTGGGTGAAGCATGAAGAACTTTGAAGGTACAGTAGTTGTGAATGTGTGTCATGGGGTGCTGAGGTTTCACCTAACATGGAGTAGTAGGGTCAAGGACAGAGGTGGACAATCCTGGCCGATCTTCTCGTCCAGTTGGAAGACTATCGACACACTGCACCCAACGGGAATCCTTGACATCCTTGTGTTGTTGACTGATTTGAGTGTCAATTAAAAATATGATATGAGTTGAATATCCGTTCTTGCTCTCAAATGAGTTTTAATGTGAAGCATTCGGCTGCAGAGGAACAATCTGGACATGTCCCTGATCTGAGACGGGATTGGTGTGGGACCCTTGGGGGGGGGAGCTGGGCCGCTGCGCCACCGTGGCATCGAAGAGGACTAGTGTGGCGCACCGGGGCAGTAAAGTGCTCGACTGTCGGGGCACGGAGCTGCGCAGGGGCTGTAGGGGCTTTTCAAATCCGTGTCAACTGATGAACTGGCAGCAACAGACTGCTGCAGATTAATCTGAGATCATTCCCTGAAACACCCATTCTGCAATAAAAACAGGCCTTTGTTCCAGAGCGCAGTGATGATTTTTGGAAGAGATGTCCCATAACATCATACTTGGCTGGTAATCACCCTACTAACAACTGCTGCATATTATATAGTATTAAATAATACACGTAAAAAATGGTTATTCTGCCTGGTTGTGCTCCAGTGTGACATAGCAGGCCGTGAGTTATCGCTATGAACCCATAATTTATAACCGTGTCAGGAGAGAGTGCTCCGTCGTCAACCACACATTAGGAATAGAGACGTTCGGCTCGTCTGTTTGCCTGCTGTCTGTCTGTCTTCGTGTCCACTGTCTATTTATCATGACTGTCGGTCCTGCTCTTCCTTCTCGTGGTGTCCATACTGCTGTTCTCTGCGTCTCAGAAACCCGGATCCCCTGACGTGTAGCGGCACAGTAAATCACGGCACACCCAATGAGCGCGACAGAGGGGCCTGTTTTGATCTTCCGGCCAGAATTATGTGTATCTGAGTGAGCGTGGCTCTTTCTCTTGGGGAAAGGCGTGCCGATGCAGAACCGTAGGCCGGAGGTTTGTGTCTGTAGGGCCGGTCCAGGAGATGCTAGAAGAGACTCGGATCTCCACACAACCGGTTAAAAGCGCTTCGATGCAGTGAGGGAGGGAGCTTTTTGAATAGTGTATTCACTCTGTACACACACACACAAACGATGAATGAATGAATTAGAGTGGTGTAGATGTGTCAGTGCTGGCAGAAGGCTGTTTCCCAGGTCCTGCTGTCTCCGATGTGGACCTCCATCGGGTGGAAGATGAATACGTCTGGAAATGGCTTGTAATCTGGCTGTTGTCTGTTTCTCATCAGCCCAGGACACACAAGCCCCTGGCTCGAGCGCCGGACTGCATTTCTTAGATAGATTTAATCTTACAGAGCCTTTGAACTAATTTATTATCATATGTTTTATGAACGTCCATACTGAATGCCTTCTCTATATTCATTTTTTTCATGGGATATCAATTAAACTCATTGTTCTTTGTCCGCCCGAGAACCTAGACCTTAGTCTTAGTCTAATGCTAAACCTACACCTAACGGAAAACAGTACGTGACATTTCAATTTCAGAAGCTTTGCAAAACCTGTTTTTGTGTTGAATCCTCGCTGTAGCCTTTCATTTCTCTTTAAAGGACAACACACCTTCAGGGCGGGAGTAAAAACGCTGTTCGTCACTGTGATCTTTAAACGGAGAGTCGAGATTGTGCCAGTCGTTTATGTCGAAGCCTCCCTGAATTGGTCATAGTGATGCTGTTTGTCGTGATGCCTCTAGAGGGTTTACTTGCCTCTGAACTTACTGCTCATATCCTATATGTGTTGCAGGTACATTAGAACCTAAGACAGTGTCCAATCGAGAGGAGCCCATCCGCCCCATCGTGCTCGTTTGGTGTCCATTAATAACTAAGTGATCAAGGATCCTATCCAGTCTGTTTTTGAATGTTCCCAAATTGTCTCTTCAGCCACATCGCTGGGGAGTTTGTTCAGATTGTGACGCCTCTCTGTGTGAAGAAGTGTCTCCTGTTTTCTGTCTTGAATGCCTTGAAGCCCAATTTCCATTTGTGTCCCCGGGTGCGTGTGTCCCTGCTGATCTGGAAGAATCTGGAAGGTGCAGGTTTGGTTTTCTTGGCGCTCATTTATAGTGCTGCCACCTACTGCACTTCTCAGGAAATGGATGTTGTGCTGCAGAAGATTGACAGGGTCATTGAGCTGCGGTCTCCTGTCCATCACTAATTATTGAATTATTATCTGTCGATCAGTAGTATTGTTCTCTTCATACACAAGACTAGTATAACTGTAATGTGAATATGTACCAGTTGGTATGATTTTATTTCAATCGGACAGCTCCGCTGCAGTTGTTCTCTGTGTTGATTTAGCATGGTGACACTTCGAAACCTCTGCTGTGTCCTCTTTCTCATCCCTATTATTGTCCTCTGTCCACTCAGGTGTAACTCAGACACTGTGAACTTCTGTCTTAAGAAGCCCAGACTTCCCAGAAATGTCACACAGTTGCACAACATGTGTCGTTCCAGATGTGTTAGTCTGCAGACACTTTCTGTAGTCACACACTGTCTACAGGCACAGACTTTCTATTTTCCCGTCACCGACTGCAACAAGGAGCCAGGCCCCTGGAGGACCTGCCCTGCACCGGGCTGAGCTGGGCCAGTGTAGCAGGCTGGAGAAGAGCCAGCTGGGCTGTGTGAGTCCAGAGGGTCCCACCCGAGCCAGTGTGGGGCGGCAATACAATTAATGGTATCTCTCTCTGTACAGGCTTTGAATCTCTCTTCCCAAGTGTTGAGCACAGGAACCCCTGTCTGTGTGGCCCTTTGCCTTTGGGGGTGTGATCGAATACGTGCAGCGAATTG
Source organism: Amia ocellicauda (assembly GCF_036373705.1). Taxonomy (NCBI): domain Eukaryota; kingdom Metazoa; phylum Chordata; class Actinopteri; order Amiiformes; family Amiidae; genus Amia; species Amia ocellicauda. Next base: position 22,179,845 of record NC_089872.1, read on the forward strand.
CAGTCCTGAAAGACACACCACACACATCTAATAAGACCCAATGGCTGCAGTTGCGAGTGTGAGATCGGCCGGTTTGTCTTGGATCAGACGATGAACGTGCAGTGCTCTGCCAGCTACAGCACACAGCTCCAGGGCCGGTGTCTGGATGAGCGTCGCTCTGATTAATACCAGCGCTCGTCTCTGGGCAGTCGCCACTGCCTCTGATGACGCAGGATTGTCATCCATCCACCAGGAAACGCAAGAATAGGTCAACAGCCTCCCAGTGTTCGCTCTGATAAATCTTCAGCATTTCTCCAGGCTTTAGTGTTCCCAGGGCAAATGTCAGCTTGCTGGAATCCATAAGGAACAGCATGTTATAAATTAAACATGGTTATTTCTGTCTTCCTTTCCTGTGGAACTTTTGACAACTCTCTCTCTATCCCTCCCCCTCCTTCTCTTTCTCTCTCTCTCTCTCTCATTAAAGCATTTAGAAGTTATTTGATTTCCACAGCAGCATGTCAGCTGCTGCTCTCAGTAAACCGTCCCACCTGGGTCCGGGGAGCGCCAGAGCCGCACGGGGCGCTCTCTTGCTCCGCCGCCCGGCACTGCCGCGCAATAAGCCTTCAAACCCTTTGCTGTGGTAAACCTACATTAATGTAGGCACACAAAATGACCTTAACAAGCCACACAATTAGTTTAATGGCCTCTGTCTGTGTGCAGTAATTGTGCTTCTCGTGATTTCAGTATAAAAACACCCGTCTCTGAGTTTCAATGAAGACAAAGGAGCTTTCAAAGCCAGTCAGGGATAAAATATGAATATGAATATATATATTTACACACAGATAGGTACATAAATATCTGGACAGTGACACAATTGTCATCATTTTGGCTCTGTACGTCACCACAATGGATTTGAAAGGAAACAATCGAGATGTGCTTTAAGTGTAGACTTTCATCTTTAATGTGAGGGTAGTTACATCCATTTTTATATGGGGTCCCCCAATTTTAGGGGCTCAGAAGTATTTGGACAAACTGACATAATCATGAATTAAATTATGAGTTTCAATACTTGGTTGCAAATCCTTTGCAGTCAATGACTGCCTGAAGTCTGGAACCCATAGACATCACCAGATGCATCAATAAATACAATAAATACAAGGGAACCAGTTCCCTTGTCAGCCATACATGCCCATGCCATAACATGCTTCACAGATGAGCTGGTCTGCTTCGGATCATGAGCAGTTCCTTCCCTTCTCCATACTCTTCTCTTCCCATCATTCTGGTAAGTTGGTCTTTGTCTCATCTGTCCATAGGATGTTGTTCCAGGGGTCTTTATATGTTTTTTGGCAAACTCTAATCTGGTCTTCTTGTTTCCTGTTTACATCTTGTGGTAAACCCTCTGTATTTACTCTGGTGAAGTCTTCTCTAGATTGTTGACTTTGACACAGATACGCCTACCTCCTGGCCAACTGGGGATTTTCTTCACCAGGGAAAGAATTCTTCTGTCATCCGCCACAGTTGTTGTCCCTGGTCTTCGGGCCTTTTGGTGTTCCTGAACTCACAGTGCGTTCTTTCTTTTTAAGTGTTTTTGCTCTCTCTCTGATTGGTTTGTTTTGATTTCTAAGGCAAAACTGAAGGCAAAACACCCCACGAACAAGGAGGAACTAAAGACACTGCAGTGCAGGCCTGGCAGAGCATCACCAGGGAAGAAACCCAGCATCTGCTGATGTCTATGGGTTCAGACTTCAGGCAGTCATTGACTGCAAAGGATTTGCAACCAAGTATTGAAACTCACAATTCATGATTGTTAGTTTGTCCAAATACTTTTGAGCCCCTAAAATTGGTCCCCCACATATGAAAATGGGTGTAATTCCACTCCGTTCACCCAATTTGAATGTAACTACCCTCACATTAAAGAGGAAAGTGTACACTTAAAGCACATCTTGATTGTCTCCTTTCAAAACCATTGTGGTGGCGTACAGAGACAAAATGATGACAATCACTGTCCAGATATTTATGGACCAAACTGTATATACATATAGTCTGTTTTCCCAAAGGCATGAATTTGTCGGCTTTACAGCGAGTCGGATCCGACATCTGCTCTTCTGCTGCAACGCATTGAGTGAAAAGCCTTCTTTGTTTTTTTAGGTTATGTAAAACCATGTTTGTGTTCAGAACAGATTCAGCTCGCGTTTTTGAATCCCGTGACAACAGTTTATCCTAATCTCATAAATATCCCTGCGTTTCCAAACCATCTATCTGGTTACTGTTGCTGCTTTGCACTTGTTTACGAAGCACCAGGAGCCAAGTCGTCCACAGCGTTCCCAACCTAATCCCCTGGAATCGCACATTAATTCGGGCTCCTGTCGACTCCGTGGAGAGGAACGCTCTGCCTTCAGTGTCTACGAACCGCTGCCTTTTGAAAATGACCCTCTGGGGAGGCGAATGGCTTCATTAGTGACCTGCCCATCCCAGCCCTAGAGAGGAGCAGACCAGCAGGGGCCAGCGGCCGTCCTGAGAGGTGAGGCCCGCTCAGTGTGACACTCAGACACGCAGAGTCGCTGCTGAGGCCTGTGTGTCCCATCAGAACTGAGTCTTAGAGCACTTCAGTTACACTTTGTGTTTAATGGAGGGTTCCTGTCCGACCCTAAGCGGTTCCTTCGGTCCTCTGTCTTGGTAAAAGATAAATGAATAATCATAATAATGAAAATGATGATAGAAATATGGTATTTATTTGTTCCTTCTTCCAGCGCTGTAAGGAGCTGCTCCTTTGTGTTTAGGGGTGATGCACAAAGCACCCCTACACCCTGAAGTCAGTCCTCCAGTTAAAGGACAAGCTGACATATTTAATTCTTGCTTTGTTGTAGGTGTGTCGTTATTTTATGCCACTGCAGTCGGTCGCTCACTAGGGGTCAGCATCCCGGGAGCAGCCGTGACTGGAGTCCGTCTTTCAAACAGATCTGACCACAGATATTTATAGCAGACTGTCTTCTGTATTTAAGAGATGTGGCTTTCTGCAGGCGGTGAGTGAGTCATCTCGCAGCAACATCACCTTCACTCTGAGACCTCAGTACACAGTCGGCCATGTTAAGTAAGAGATTAACCGACATCCGCGTGCCCCCCGGGGGGGTGTTATGGTTTTCTGTGGGTGTTCAGTGTTGCTCTTGGCTCTCGAGAGGAGATTGAAAGGCTCTTAGATCTGGCTGGCCGTCCTGCCGTGGACCGCCTCCAGCTCCTGCCCTCTCAGGCTGTAAAACTCCTGCCAGGGTTTCATTAGCGTCTGAGATAAGAAACTCTGAATCACCTCCTAGTTACAGGAACTGCTTCTACATGTACCTGGAGGAGGTGTTTTGGCCCGACCTGCACTCCTGGGTTTTATCAGGGCTTAACACCGTTGACTCCTCGCTTGCTTTTATGAACTTATGAACAGAAGTTTGGAGTCTAAATTCTTCCAGCAAACAGGCCAGTTTTGGGGCTTTAATATCTGTTGTGTCGCAGTTTCTACAGCTGAGGTTTGACATCAGAGCAGCGCTACTGAGCTGCCGCTCCACACAGCGCCCTGCCGGGTCAGTGTGCCGCCCATGACCAGGGACTGAGCGCAGTGACCCCAGCAACGGCAGTGAGGGGCCATAGACGCTGCCAGCAGGCCCAGCCGGGAGTCTGTGTGAAGATGGCTTTATTGTGGTGTGAGCATTGCACCCACAAAACAGAGACAACGTGCTACTCTGAGGACTGCAGGTCTTGAAAGAGAGAGTTTGTAAAAGATGTAGGTTGTGGCTCCACTGCAACCCTAGCTGTCTGGAAACTTAGTGAGGAAATCCTTCCTTCAAAAGGCTATATATCTCAATTTGAAATGTTTATGTGAAATCTTTAAACATGTTTTAATTTTTATTGAAGTAATCTGGAACCGAGCTTTTCCAGAGGACAGTGAGCTGCAGATGGTCACAGGAGGGCGTTTCTCAGTGATTGATTCCACAAACCTTCCCCTGCCTGTGCGCCGTGCCGTCCACACCCCTCAGTGTTGCAGGGGAACAGGTGTGTGTTTGACCTCTATTCTCCTGTATAACAGGGTTAATCACACGGTGCTGTCTGCCCCCGACTCCGGCGTCTCGACACAGGGGCTGAGAGCGGATTATTATTACCCACAGCCCTGACTACACTGCCTTGTTGCTCCACGGAAAGGATTGCATTTAAATTTTAAAATTTAATTTAAATATTATACGAATAACAGCCATAGAAAATATTCCAAATCGTGCGAAACATGAGCTGCTGTGGAGGTTTATTGTACCTCTAATTGTCAGGGAAATGCAATCCAGTGAGGAGAACGTGCCTCGCTCATATCCTCTGTCACACCCGTCTCCGTGGTGTTGGACCTGACAGCTTGGAAACCCCCAGGAGATGCTGTCAGATCTGCACAACGTATCGGCAAACGCGTGTCTCCGCTTCCCAGGATGTTGAGTAAATTAGGTTAGGAGTCCTCCAAGACCAATCTGCGTTTGCATGCGACCGATGCAGGCTTGTGCGTGCCCAGCGACGATTATATTGACATCGCAGAGCGATCTGTAAACCTTCAGTCGCTGTTGGTAATAAATATATACGAACCAGATTTTGTTTTTCCGCACACAGGAGATTGGACCTCTCTCCTGCTTTCGCTGTCGGGTCTCCAAGTCACATCCCAGTCAGTCCCCACATCGTGTGAAGGCAATAGAGCAAGTCTGAAGGAACGCACCTCATGCTGGCGCTTCATATCGCACTGCGTCCCAGAGCCCTTCAGATTCAGCCTGGCTGCGACACTTAGCTGATGCAGATACAATGCGTTACAGCACAGTAAACCACAGCACATTATAATTCAATTTACATTTCCAAAGCTATTTACATGGCGCTCAGCTCAAAGGACTGAACCAAAGCCAACAAAAACATTTGTCATTGTACCTACTAATTTAAAGTCTATGAAAACAGATACATTTTAAACAGGATTTTAAAATAATTAAGGTGGTTAGAGTTTTCAAAGGCTGGGGCTCGGGTTTCCACAAACAGGGACCCGTTCGTTGAGCTTATTAACCGAGAGATGTTCTGTCAGCGGCAGATTGTTGCTTTAATGTCTTCGCATCTGTTGCCAATTCATTAACATCCATCTACTGGAGAAAAACAACACAATCAGCCAATTATTTTAACCAAGGACAATATACATATGTAACTGAAATGTGCGTTTGAAAGCATCTTCCTTTGCACAGCGCTGCCTGACATATGAATATAATTTCACAATAAAAACTAAAAACAATGATGCATGCGTCAAGAAAACCACACAACATTAAGTCGTCCTGGACAAAACGCAGATGAGTCACGGCCGGCAGCTTGTGGGCCGAGCCCTTGAGAAACACTTGCAAATGAAAGTGGGAAAGGAGGGAAACTGAAGAACATGGAGCCGAACCTGCATCTTTCTCTGCACGAATCAGTTTTATTATCATCGCTGTTGTTCGTATAATTATAGCTGTCTCATAATGGTACACCTTTACATTTATAGAAACAGCACAGTGAGAGCAACAGTCCTAATGAGCGTAATTAGACCCCATGCAGACGAGTGCGGGAGTCTGTTCAGGGGCAGGTCAGGAACTGGAGTAAGAGCACCGATATGGCAGTCTTCAATCGGCGCTACTGGTAGTGCAGTCAGACTCGACAGACACACAATATCCACACGAGCTCCTGCTCTCGGAGACCATCCTCCCACAGTGGACACTGTTCTTTACAGTTGTGCACAGTCTGACACCAGGCACAAACACGCGTGTTATAAATCAATATGTATGTTTGACGTGGGGGTTTCAGCCATAATAAAGAGTACATATATGAATGCATCCCCTGCCTTCCTGTTTTTCAGCAGTGTGTGTGAAGCAGCCGCTGTTGCTGAGAGCCGGCGCTGTGTGGGACTACAGAGGACAGATTCACACACGCATGTGAGCGTGAGCGCCAGTCCCGCAGACTCGCAGTGTCTGGAGCAGAAACATTACAGGGACAGAGCAACACCACCGACGACAGCAGGAAGGACAGAGACAGGGCTGTGGCGGGGTCCTCGTGTTTTCCCCGAGTGTCTCTGTTGCACACGCTTGACTAGGTGCAGCTCGCCGGCCCAGCGGGAGGCGGACAGAGCAGAGCTGTCTGTCTGTCTGCCTGCCTGTCGGTCGTGAGAGAGTGGATAGGAGCGCCCTGGAGGCCTGTGCAACTCCGCGCAGCTCCGTGCAGCTCTGTGCGCGGGAGAGAGGAGCAGCACTCAGCACCCTCTGTGCCCAGGGAACCAAAGCCAGAGCTCCTCCCTCTGCTCTGAGAGGGGGGGAGCGGCAAGCTGCAGAGATCCCGCTCCTCTCCTCCCCCTCCTCCTCCTCCTCCTCCTCCACCTCTCCCACTCCACTCAGCTCTCACACAAACACAGCTCACACGCAGGCAGGCAGCAGACGCAGCTTCAGCAAAACACACACCCTGCAGTCTCAGGGCCGTGGGGCCGGTCTCGATCTGCCGCAGTGGCACACACTCTGGTCACGCTCTTGAAAAGCTTTTTACATCGTGCCATGCTGTCTTTGTTGTTGATTGTTTTCCTGTTTATAAAAAGTGCCGAGTCTCTTCTGGGGAGATTGTTTAGACGTGGTCCTGCAGAGGAGAGACGAGGTCGTTAGTCTGTCTGTGTCGATGGTTAACAGCTGAGGCCAGGAGCTCAGACTGAAACTCAGATTGAGAAACGGCCGGTTCTGGGATAATGGGGCTCCATCTTCTGTGATGATGTCATGTGTTGGAGTGTCTGAGCTGTCAGGCACACCTGCAGCTGTTTATTATCCCTGTAATAAAAGCAGCAGTCTGTCCTCTGAGAGACAATGGAGAGACGTCTCAAACACAGAGCTGTGACCCTGGCCTGTCGGAAGGTGGTGTGTGTGAGTGTGTTTGTGAAAGTATGTGTGTGTGTCTGTGTGTAAGTGTGTGTGCGTGTGTAAGTGTGTGTGTGCGTGCGTAAGTGTGTGTGTGTGCGTGTGTGTGTGAGTGTGTTTGTGAAAGTATGTGTGTGTGTGTGTAAGTATGTGTGTGTGTGTGTGTGCGTGCGTAAGTGTGTGTGTGTTTGTGTGTGCGTGAGTGTGAGAGAGACGCACAGTGAGACGCAGAGAGAAAACTGATCTTGACAATCCACATCCATATTTTACTTTTGACAAGCAGAGCGAATGGATGGAAATGAGCCGATGTTGAGCCTTCTGGGCTCATAAGCACTGAACCGTCCTTGTGTTCTGGTCTCAGAGAGGTCCGTCTCTGAAGGGAGATTCAGAACACGGCCGTGAAATCCTGAGAAAGAACAATGTCATATTTAAAGTATGTCCTCGTTTAGTTTCTCTCAGGATTCAGTACCTGCCCTCAGTCTCTTTTTTTATTGCCTCCAGGGGCAGCTCCTCCACACAGGAGCAAGGGCAGTGTGTGGCGGCTCGGTCCGAGACCCGCCAGAGTCATAACACCCTGCGACGGAGCACAGCCGTCAGGAAAGAGGCCCGGTGTGGACCGCAGGCTCCCCCGAGAGAAGCGTTATTACAGCGGGGCAGGCTGCGCCTTCCCCTGGTCTGGAAACCATTACCCAATAATTCGATTTTAATGATAAAAAATGTAAATGCGCAAAAAAGATACTGTGATTATGTAATACCTCAATTACTTCAATGCAACAAATTTAGTATAACACGGTAGTCAGTTGGAATGCAGTGCTGGGTTACGCGCTCGCATCTGACACCCTGACCAGTTGGCGGCTCCGGTAACCCGATCTGCACTGCGGCGGCCCGTCTTCCTCACGCAGACGGAGGGCCCGGGCCGAGGCCCTCGGAGTGAATCAGCTGCCCCTGGGATCAGTCTCGTTGTGGCAGGCAGGCGAGCGTTCCTTCGTTCCCTCACCGTCAGCTACAGATATCGGCCCTGTGTCGAGATCCCGGGGGTTCGCCTGCGCGGTGGGGAAGCGCTGGAATGTGCGAGTCTGTCTGAAGGCAGCGCTTTAACAACCTCACTGAGTGATGGAGGCAGCTGAGGCGTTTCTTTGTCAAAACGGACCCGAATCTGTCACGCGGCGAGAGGAAACTCAGAAAGCAACAAGGAGGGGCTTCAGAAAACAAGCCTGCTGTTCCACATCACATATCTCAGGCTACGCCAAAGTTAACCCCCCCACCGTGCCTCAACCACCAACCTCCCCTGAAGAGGAGATGTCATGTTGTGGTGCTCGTGTCTGGGGAGGAAAGGCACAATGGCTTGAGCCTGCCTGGGAAGGTCACTCAGCACCGCAGCTCCATGGACTTGGTGCTTGGTGGATGTGAGGATCCTCCTTCAGATACCTGGATGATCCTCAACACTGCCGGGCATGTTTTTCCTGTGGGTGGCTTTGTGCTCGAGAAGATGCTGCCGTTCTGCGTTCAGCCCATGGTGAGTCCCTGCAGGACCAAGACCCAGGCTGCGCTTGAGGGGCTCCATGGGACCAGTTGGAGTCGGCCAGGGGGTCAGCCACCTGTGAGTGCAGCCCTCACCCCGACAGCCAGCTGTAAGAGCCGTCACCACCACAGACGGGGCCCCTGCTCAGCTCGCTCAGAGCCCCCGACGGAACAAAAGATTGATTCCACATTGAGCCTCCGAAACGGCATGGTTTCCATACGCAGACTCATTATCATATTAAACATTGTATGCATAATTTGGCACAGGCCTGTTGGCTGAACATTCCAGTTGGGAAATTGCATTTGGAGCCAAGACAGAAGCAGTAAAACACAGTAAAAAGCATTCAAGCAAAAATGCCCATTAAGTGGAACTCAGGACATGAAATCCAGATGGTTGGTGTCAGCAGGATGAAGAGGACAGCGCTGTGCTCGTGTTCAGCACTCTCGCTGCTGTGTGTAGATCTGCGCTCTTTCTGTGTGCAGCGCTGGGGGTGAAGACAGCCCTCTGGCTCGACGTGGGCGTGGCGCTCATCAAGGATCACCACGGCACGGCTGCAGGTTCCAGGATTCGTAGGCGGCTGTTCTGACACCTGTTCCCAGTGCCAATGGTTACTGAGGACGCCTGAAGCCCCAGCGTGAACGAGCAACCGACCTCAGATGCCCTCTCTGCCCCGGGTCTTGACAAGCCCATACCTGGAGGCGTGGAGCTCTTCCTACTAGTGTATCAAGAGCACGCAGCAACCGGGAAGGAAATGTTGGATGAGAACCTCTGGCCTTTATCTCACCTGCGAATGAAATCTGTGTTGGGTTTCAAAATATCAGAACCATTAAAAATCCCCCCCATGTGATTAGGAATGACACCATCTGTTTAACTAACGAGCTTTAATTGTTCTTTATTTTCTCGAGGAGTCGAGTGTGCCATAGCGCGGCAAGTCTCTCTGTCCAGCGTGGTACTGGGGCTCCGGTCAATGTGTGTCCAATCAGAGTCATACTGCACTCACCAGGGATGCCCGGGGCGGCTGTAGAGAGCACTGTACAGATTCTCCTTCCTCTTCATCACCCTCTTCCTCACTGTCAGATCACTTTCTGCTTCTGCTGCGGCTCTGCTGTGTGGTTCGGCCATGTGAAGTGCTTTGCGTCAGTGGAATAGAAAGGCACTGTAACGAGTGAGAGTGAACTGGCGGGGATTGCGGCGCTCTGCTGCCAGCAGCCTCCCTGCCCATGCGGCCGGGCGTCCTCAGGCTCGGGCTCCTCCAGTGCCGAGGGGAAACTCTGCGAACCCTGTTGCATAATCGCTGCGCTTGGGGCATCTGGTTTATAATCTGCAGGAATTCTAGCGGGCTCTTCTCAGCGGAAAAACACATGTTGCCACTTAATATTTGAATCTGTTTCAGCTGAGGAGGAAGAGGTCCTGACGTTTCCATGGGTCCCCGGTGTGCTGTGGCAGGTTTATGCCTGCAGTGAGAGGCCAGGATGCACTCAGGACGCTTCACACCATACACCAGTGTCCGCATGAACCGCCAGTGTGGGCTTTGCTTGCTGCCCTCCATGCGTCTTTGTGGCGTGCTGTGTTCTTGTGTTGGCTGGGGCTGGTTTCTGGTTTCAGATTGCTTACCTGGCCTGCCTTCACTGAGAGTTTAACTCCTAAACCAGATCTCCCGACCAAAGAAGTTTATCCCAGCATCAGCAGTCCTGGATAATTATCTTATTTATTATTTATACCACACATGTAAGCATATATTTATACAATAATACACAAGAAAGCCTTTGAAACAGTACTATAATTCAAATGTAATAAGTCTAAAGGTTACGTAAGCGAATAGCTTGATTTGAGGGTCTCGGCAGGATTCGAACCCCCCCGTATCCCCGTCCCTCGAAACCCGTTTGGCCCGTTTGAGCTACACAAAGTTCCAAGTCTGTAAAACCTTTTCCGGAGGTTCGAAGCTCGTAATGACTTATAGCTCAGTAAATAATATCAGGTCACAATCAAGGAGTACTTTGTGGTTTTCCCATTTCACAGAAATATAAATGAAGCAAAGCAGGGAGACGGGCGAGCGAGGGCTTCGCTCACATTAAGAGTCACAGTCACAGCTCGACTCACTCGGCCGTGGAAACATGCTGTAATAGAAACCCCTTCACGCCTCATACCACTGGCCCATCCAGGCACCCCTGGAGTCTGCATTCACATCCAGCTGTCCCCCCGCGCTGCTCCGCTGCCCCCGGTCTGGAGGACAGCCCCTCAGGAGTGCGCAGCCTGGACGTCACGGGCCGCTGTCAGTCAGACATGCATACACTCTGTCCAGCTCTCTTCTCCGTCCTCCTCTCTCCTCGTCCATTTTCTCCATCCCCCTTTGCCTAAAACCCCACCTTCCCTCCTCCCTCCCTTTTCTCCACTTTCTATTTTCCCCAACTTCTCCATCTTCTCTGCTCTCGCTTTACTCCACTCTCCTCCCTCACACTTTTCACCCCTTTCAATGCTCTCTTCACTTAGCCGTTTCCACTCCCTCCCTTCTCATTTCCTCTCTCCTCTCCTCTTCCCACCTCCATGTTCTCACCTCGTTCACATTCTCCCCTCTCTCCACTGACGCCCTGCACCCAGCTGTGTTCCAGAGCGCCGGGCCTGTTTGGCCCAGCTGTGCCGAGGCCCTGTTATTGTTGGAGAACACGCTTAGTGGCAATAAAAGATCACAGCGCTGCTGCTTTCTGGCCAAGTCCCATCCAGGCTGTTCCCTGGCCTGGAGTCCTGTCCTTTTCCTGCTCAGGTAGAGGGCAGTGGATTCATGTTATTCCAGATCTGTTTTCCCCTAAAAACACTCCAGGGATTTCCCCCTTGTTGTGTCTTTGACAAACCATGACAGCCACACTTCTTCGCGACTGACGTCCCTCCTGTCTCCAGTGCAGCTGTGGAGCGATCCTCTGCATTGAGCTCGAACGTCCTTTTCTCCACAGGATTTTATAATCCTTTCAGACTCCAGCTGCTGATGGAAGCAATTCTTTCTGGAAGTCTGTTTCCATATATATGACAGATCCAGTGTGTTATGGTCCTTAATCAACAACATATATATATACAATAAACTTTTACAAAATGATTCCAGGTGTAAGTGTGTGTGTGTGTGTGTTTCACCTCTTAGTTTAATATTAGTGTAGAAGGGCAGCAGTGTTTTCACTCAGGAGGTTTCTGTGGGATCGACTATCTGCCTGGTTGTGGGTTTGAGGCAGAATCAGAGCTTGTGATTAAGCGTTGTTAACTCTGTGGATTCCCCCCCTCTCGTTTACCTGTACCATAATATACAGCCGGGGGAGATGCTCCCCCACAGATGTCCAGAGGGTTCAGCTGCTCAGGGTCTGCCATGGAAGCCTCCCGCTGACGATCAACATCCCAGCTGCACAGCTGCTGGCGTGCCTCATCAGGCCACAGACACTTTTGCCATTTTAATGTTATTGGTGTGACCTAATCCTTTCTTGACATTCCCGATATTAAAGGCCAGTTTGTGGTTACTTCTAAAAAAAGCTTCACTTTTTTACTGCAGAGCCCTTTTACTCATTAAGTTCTTTTATGTTAAAAACCTGAAGATCATGTTAAAAAAGAAACAGTTTTGAAGCTGCAGCGTCGTATTTCCATGCTCAACTCAGAATCTGATTATTATGACTTTACTCGTACGGATGGAGGTCTGTTTGTCTTAAGCAGGCCAACTGTCCTGGATACAGGCTCCTCGGGCCGGTTCTGCCCGCCCCCGGGCTGCGGGACACTTTCTCACAGACACCCTCACTCCAGCGGAGATTAGTGTAGAAATCAACAGGCCACTTCAGCCCTGCAGAGGAACAAGGCAAAGGTCTCTGCAGAGAAGCCTGGCTCTCCGGTCAGCAGCTTCCCTCACTCCCCCCGGAGCCACACCGGTCCAGAGCGCAGATCTTACGGCAGGTTTGGCTTCTGTTCATTTGCTCATTCCATCGCCCTACAATCTTAATGGAAATGAGAGAATAACTCTCAGAATGAAGTCACTGTTTTGGAGAGAAAATAAATTGACGCGCAGTTCAGTTCCGCACTGTCATCATCTCGGCTGTAACTGGTGATTTCGCCTCAAATCAGAGGCTCTGCTCTGAAAAGGATCACTTTCGTCTGTTTCAGTGTCTGGGACTGCAGCTCTCAGCTGTCAGAGCTGATGGACAGTTTCCAAACAGGAAGAGTGCAATCTCTTAAAACTCACTGGGTCAGACCAGGAACATATGGCATTGTACGTATCGCCTTTTGTAAAATATAAATGTGGCATATAATGCTTGGGAACGGCTTCCAGTGTAAACTTGTGGTTGCAAGGATTACAGTTTCAGCTGTATTTTCATTACACTCAGCAGTTTGATGAGCAAGCACTTTCCCTGTAATGTAAATACTGCCCCTGTAAGTCACTCCTCAGGTGTGAAGAGTCCGAGGAGCTGACAGGACACTGAGTGGAGATTGCGTGGAAGTGAAGACCCCGGGACAGAGACGCAGGTGTCGTCAGAGACCAGGTAACGTGCAGGGCTGCAACTCAGTGGCAAGTAAATACAAATAATTAAAAATATGTTTTGGGATTGGTGTTTTGAAGGGAAGGGAAGGACCCCCGAGCTCAGAGTACTGTCAGTAAGTGTGTCAGTGAGCGTGTGTCTGCAAATTACACCTCCCACCCGTGTAACCACTGAGGGCTGTTTCCACACTCAGCACAAGCAATCTCTCTCTTCTACACAGTGCTGATGATAATTGACAGTATTGTGCAGTCCGGTACATCTGCTCCAGGATGTATCCATAATAATAATAATAATAATTATGCCCTTTTTCCACTGGCACATCCTCCCCCTGGCCCTGCTCGTTTTCTCGTCTCCGAGCCAGTTCTAGGTAAGGAGCAGGGGCAAGAATTCACAGCCTGGTTCCGGGTCGGGTCGGGTCGGGTCGGGTTTCCATATGCCAGTGGAAACAGGGTAGAGACTCTTCTGAAAATTCCTGTGTAACCTCTCTACACATGATCTCTCTCTACCCCCGGCCAGCAGTAGCAGATCAAGAACAAACTAGAACAACAAGAACACACATCTGGAGTGTGTTGTTTCTGATGATTGACAGCAGGAGCCTCCATCTCGGGCGATGCTGACTATTGATGACATAGATGAAACACTGAGTGCTTCCCTAGCTTCCCTCCTAGGCTGGGGTCTGCAGATAGGGGTGTCCTTGTGAGCGAAGGGCACACCAGGGTGATGTGAGACTGCAGTTGCACCCTGGGGTGCCCTTCGCTCACACACATCAAGATGAACAACGCAGCACCTCGACAGCCTGCTCTCATTCACTTCATCTGAGTAATGGATTGAAGCACCGGGATGAGGTCTACTTTGCTTTTCTGCCGCTACTATGTTTGGTAACTCTATTGTAACGCTAAAGCAGCAGCTGTCTTCAAACGCGGCACTATCTCCGAGACTGAGCGCTATTGTTTCAAGCTGCGGGCCCCCAAATCCCCAGGAATGTGATTTTACCACTGAAATATACAAGCCTTTCTTTTCCGACACCGTGGAGGGAAGCAGCAGTCTGGGCTCAACAACAGCTAATTCTTTCCAGACTCCGATGCGCTGCTGCCAGCGAGCGCTTATCCAAACCTTCAAACCCCACGTCAGACAGCTTCACAGTTTTAACCCAACAAACGCACGCATTATTTAATGTACATCCATCAGTGTGCATCCTGCACAGAGTAAGCACACTGACCAGTTCTGATATAATATGGTTTGAAAAACATCCAGTCCATACCAGGCTCTCCACAGTGGAATCAGATCTGCTGAGTTGAACAAAACATACGATCGCTGGGAAGGAATATAGGAGCGCATTTACAGTCCAATGACCTGGCTCTTCGGTCCAGGCTGCACCGGTACACACAGTGTGAACTCTGGAGACTGAATCCAGATTGTCCCTCCACTGTCCGCTTCAGGTTATTATTGTGTCTGGTATAATGTAACACATACAGGCAAATACACATGTCGTGAAGGTAAACTGCTAGACTTACACACAGCAGGTGTTTGTTTATGTATTAATGTGGTTTGCTGTGTTTGGAGAGGGGTCGAGAGATACACCAGAATGCACAGTATAAATACAGACGGGGGACTAGTCCTGCAATGGAAACCACAGTCTGTTCATGCCTGATTATTGTCATCTATTATTGCTGTTGTTGTTGTTGTCTTTGTCATCTTCATCCTCCTCCTCCTCGGCGCACACCCTGCGCTCCTCCGCGGACCCGCAGCTCTGCGCTCCTTGCGCACTGGCTCTCCGCGCTGCGGCTCCTCCCTGAAACCAGAGTCCGGACAGCGCGCTCGGTGTGGGGAGGGGAAGAGGCTGGATCTGCGGTCCTGCAGGTATATGAGCGCAAACTGCACCACCGGACGGGGAATTATGTCATTGCGCTAGAGTTACGGACCCAGACCTCTCCGACTGAAAGTGATTGACAGCATCCGAGCCAGCGCTATAAAAGACGCGCAGCCGGGATCCCTGGAGCCACTGACCCCGGAGTCTGCAGGCGTGTGGATCTAGTGGACTAACCGCGCCTCTGTGCGCCACTTCTTATGGTGTTTGAACTTATTCATAGAGGGACATCACCCCTTCGCTCTCACCACTGGACTATTACAGAGATATCTTTTCCCAAGGATTGCACTTTTTAAACCAGGTAACCCGTTCACATCTCGCTATAGAGGAGTAAGTGCAGGCAGCTGGGTCTGTATCTGGATGGATGAAACAGCCCGGCGGGTTATTGCGCCTCTGGATTCGCCTCTGGACAATCCTGGGCTTTTATATCCTGCGCCCTATTTAGCAACAGGATCGATTCGTGCACTTTGATAAGCCTGTCGCAAATGCTGAAATGGTTTCGTTGCTTTGCTTTGAGATTAGCTTTTAACTGCGCCGATAACTTCAGTAATTATTTTTAATTTGCTACTTGTAATTATTCAGTGAAAACCCAACTTGTGTTTTAGTATTAATATTATTTTTAGATGGGTCTCATTGTATAAGGGTAATCTCTGAATAATAATAACAACAACAACAACAATTACATCTCGAAAGATTATACTTATTTTAGTTTCTAAAACGTGTAATCTGTTCAAAGTAAAGAATGCCTTTGACCTAATTTTCTATCAAGTTCAGGACTGGTTTTTTATATGCTGAACTAACGCCTCTTTTAACTGTGTTTCAGTCTTAGTGTAGCTCTGAGTGTCTGACTGACCAGCTGTGTCTCTGTCTGTAGGAGTAATGCTTCTCAGGAGAAGGCTGCTGTGGCTGCCAGTATTATGTATTCTTTGTGCTTCTGCAAACGCTCAAGGTAATTTAATGCCTATTATTAAATCTGTAAAGTGATGATTACAATTACAAGTATTAGTATTAATATTATTAATACAATTATTTACTTTACAAAATGTGATTATTATAGAATTATTAATTCACTAGTTCCTAACTTTGTCCCTGTACTAGATGTGTCATGTGTGGATTTATTGTGGAAGAGAACTTGCTTAAACACAGTGTTTACATATGAGTTGAGCATTATTTAGTCCTGTATATGTTTGTGAACTTAAATTAACTTAAAAGTTAACTAATATTAGCCTAGTAGGCAAAAATCACACCTACTAGGTGCACCTAAGAGTTTAAACTCACAGATTTTCTCAGGGACTGTTCAACATAGAAAATAAAGGAAAATAAATCTAAAGAGTTAATAGGAAGGCTGTGAATGATCTTCCGCCTGCATAATCGGCATTGTGTGTCGTCCCAGATGAAGGGGAGGTGGAGGACAATAGTGTGTTTGACCTGTTCGATGTCAGCAAGATCACCCGCAAGACTCTGGGGGCAAAGCTGTTCCGGGGGCAGGACCCAGACTCTCCGGCGTACCGCTTCATCCGCTTCGACCACCTGCCCCCGGTGAGCACACTGGCGCTGCGGCAGATCCTGCAGCAGATCCAGAACTTCGAGGGCTTCGTGTTCACGGCCACCATGCGCCAGGACCGCGGCTCCCGGGGAACCCTGCTGGCGCTGGAGGGGCCGGGCTCCACACAGCGGCAGTTCGAGATCGTCTCCAACGGCCGGGCCAACACGTTGGACCTGGTGTACTGGGTGGACGGCTCGCAGAACGTGGTGTCCTTCGAGGATGTGGAGCTGGCGGATTCGCAGTGGAAGAACATCACGCTGCACGTGCACGGAGAGAACGCCAACCTGTACATCGGCTGCAGCCTCATCGACTCCTTCATCCTGGACGACCCCTTCTACGAGCACCTGAGGCCCGACGGCAGCCGCATGTTCGTGGCCAAGGGAGCCATCCGGGAAAACCACTTCAGGGTGAGTATGGCATACGGCATGCAGTTTAGTCTCGGGGTTTCCTGCTGAAAGGCTTCTGGCCACCTGAGGCCGCCTGTGTGTGTCTGTGTTTTATCTTTTCCCTGTTTCCCGTCCTTGATGACTCACAGAACTGTTCGTTGAACTTGCTTGTGTTTTGTTTGTAATCTTGCTGAAACACAGCTTAAACTTTCTCCTATTATTATTTGTGTGGTCTGCAGAGGAATGGAATGCTTTCTCCCCAGAAGAAGAAAAGTAAGCCTGGGTCTTTGCAAGCTTTGAGTAATAATTAAGGGTTTTCCCAGATGAATCATCTAATTTGGGAATTTTTAATATATGTATCTAAAAGTCTTTCTGGCGTGGTTCGAGCCTGTAATTTATAACTCTGTGTATGCCACAGCTGACGAGTCTGGACAGAAGCGAAAGCTCTGACTACAGAGAGCGTTTAAAAAGAGTCACAGAGTTCAGCAGGCACCACATGGGTCTGCGCACTTGTCAGGAAAGGCCACGTATTTGTGTTTCACTGTGATGTTTGCCCTGTTGGTGTGATGACTGACAGCGGCCTCTGTCTCTCAGGGTTTGCTGCAGAACGTGCGGTTTATCTTCGACACCTCCGTGGAGGACATTCTGCGGAATAAAGGCTGCCAGATCAGCCAGCCAGGTAAGAAATCCCAAACCATGCTCTGGTCAGTCCCTGCAGGAAAGGAAGGCCTGCATGGGAGAGCGTCACTCTTGTACGGCCGCTGGTTGCAGGTTGGCATCCCCTTACCCTTGGACATGGGAGACTCATGCGTGTGGTCACGAGGTCTTACCCTCGGACACGGGAGACTCAAGTGTGTGGTCACAAGGCTCCAGAACACTGAGACCATCCATGCACCTGGATTTAACACTTACTGGAGGACAACATTACTAGCATCACACCCAATTCCTAAAAATACCATCAGAAAGGGTAATAGAGACAGAAGCATGCGAAGAGCGAAATTAGGGGGTAAGCAGAAGGTGGCATAGAAACCTAGCAACTCTTCTGGGAGCCACTGTGGTGCAGAGTGTAGAGAGGATGTTTGTTGTTTAGGTGATCTCCAGTTACTCCCCAGCCAGACGTGTCTTGGTCAACGGCACGGGCCAGCAAGGATTGAGATTCAGGAGAACCGTCTATATAGAAAGGCGTGACAACGTTTTGTTGCAGTAACACAATGTAGACACTAGGAGGTTTTAACAACACTCCTGTTAATTCCAGTGGAAACTAAACCACCCCCCATTCCCCCTTGCATTATTTCTACGCATTCCTCGTAGTTTTGTATGTTGCCGGCCCTGTCAACATACAAATTGTTATTGTTTTTTCAAACCATTTCTTAGCTAAAATGTTATGGTATCCATAAGACCACTGCAATTGATCAGATATTAAATTCTTGAAAACTCTTGAAAAATTCAATAAAAACAAATGTAAGGTTTTGAGATTCTCTGGGAGCGACATCAGTAGGTGATGTCATAGCTGACAACCAGATGCAGAAGTGATGTAAGGAGGGGCAGGGCTGTGATGTCATAACCTCTTCACAGGGCCTGCCATCCATGTCGATTGTGTGGTCTGAAGCTCTTTCTGTGAATCAGCCTCGGGAAACGTGATAAAACTGGCAATCTTCAAGGCAGGCTGAAAGAAACATCGACTCAGCTGTAGCCTAGATTCTTCCTTTTTTTTGGTGGAAAGTAGGTCATAATTTCTGAAGATCTGGCTGACGTTTATCACATTGTGTCACTGCTGTGAGGATTGCCCCAGTAATGCAGAACCATTCTGATTGGCCGAGCAGTGTGCCGTGATGGCAGCATCTCGATGCCGGCCTGGCACTCCTCTCGGGGGCTTTAGACCGAGTCTTGCGCGTCCTGTGACAGGAGCTGTGATTGGGGATGAGGTCATGAGACACAGCCCCCCATTGAAAGCAGTGCCACTAGTCAGCAGGAAGGGTTTATCAGCATTATTGTTATTTTTTCCCAGCAGGACCCCCAATCCAGGTAATCCTGCATTATAAGGAGTCCCGACTTTTTTATATTGTTTCCCCTTTTGTTATGCAGCAGTGATCGTATACAAAGAGATCCGCCTAAATCTCCTAATGCACGTATTCCAGTATGTTGCTGTAGAATCTGCAGCAGACAATAAGCAGTGAGGGAAGTCTAGACGTTCTCATGGACCACAGACTTAACTTGGCACCAAGACGTTTGCAGCCCATTACAATGGCGGCTCTATGCAGTGTTCCACGTATGGCTCCGTGGTTCTCAATTTAAAGGCATTTGTTAAGGTACAAAGACATATACCACGTCTGTGCAGCGAGCTTTGGACTCGTCGCCCATCATAACGAGTCTAGCAGATCCCAGAGTACAGGAATGAGTCTCTCTCCCCTCCTGACCTGCTCTGTGAGCAGAGGAGCTGGGGCTTCATCTCACGTCCTGTCTGTGTGCCACCGACGCTCTTTTCTCAGGGTTTGCTAGAGCGAGTGAAGGAGTGATGTCATCCTGTGCTCGTTAAGAGTTAATTTCCAGTAAAGGAAAGGAAAACAAAACAAAATTGTACAGACCTTATATCCACATTTCCCTCTTGAACATAATCACTGTGTTTTGAAGTCTGTCAAACAACCTCATTCTAAACAGTGATTTGGATTATAATTACAGAACAGGGTCGGCGCTGTGCCTATAGCAACGGATGTGTGTGTGATGGTGTGTCTCTTTAAGTTGCCATACATCCTAACATAATGAAGAACTATGAGAAAGTGAAACCTCAACTGGTTCTGTAAACTCTGAAGCAGAAATCCAGAGAGGACAGAGTTTGAGACTCGGAGGAAACTGATCCAGGGGGATTCTGATTTATTCCACAGAAACCTTCCGAGGCAGCACAGGACCCTGGACGATTTTCTTTTCATGTTTTAATAGTTTCTTTCCTTGCCTGTACAACCTGTTTGCCACCATGCAAACTTTTAATTGAATGTATTAAAAACATGTTCACACTTCCTGTAACAGGAATCTCATATTAAATACTTTTTTAACTAATTTAATCTTCAATAGTTTCACACTCTGTTGCTTCAAAATAAATTAAAGATAAAATCTATAACAGTGTTAATTGGTGTCTCTGCCCTCTGATTAAGTCACCATTACTGATCAAGGAAATGGTTTCTAACAACATGTAAAAACTACAGCACATGAAAGACCTGAATCTGGTTTCCTCCAGAGCTTTAAATAGTATTTCTCAAACGGGAAATTAAGATTTATTGCAGCCGTGAGGTTTCTGGTCTCCAGAGCGATCCAGCTGCTTTTTCAGACCGTGTTCAGTGATGCCTTTGTGCCGACTCTGCGCAGGGTCTTTGGCTGCAATTTGTCTCTGTTCCTGAAGTCCATGAGTGGCCTAGTGTGTTATTGTATTCGTTTTTTTTAACAAACTGCATCGTTACCTTGTGCAAATACACAGGAGCCGCAGAATAACACTGTGCTGTGCATCGCTTATAGCTACAAAGCTACACAAACCGGACGAATAACCCCTGCCTCTGTCCCGCAGCAGACCTCAACGTGGTGAGCGAGAGCTCGGAGATCGTCGACGTCAGCCCCGCCATAACAACCAACTTCATTGGCCAGAAGGCTGAGAAGGAGTCGGACTTCTGCGACCGCTCGTGCGAGGAGTTCAGCGGCATGTTCCAGGAGCTGAAGGGGCTGCGCGTGGTCGTGGGCAACCTGATGGATGGGCTGCAGAAAGTGGTGAGTTTACCACAGTACAGTTTCCCATGGTTATACTAAACGTATTCCTGGCTTTGCCCTGGTTTTCCATGTGTTTTATACTGCAGTTTACAATCCAATCCCAACTTTACCATGATTTTATTTTGCTCTCCCACATTTCACTGTGGTTTTGCCATGGTGTAATACAGACTGCAGTTGTAAAGGAGGGGAGCAGGAGATACCAGTCGAATTGTTACCACAGGCGCAGAGAGAGGACTGGGTGCAAAGACAATATCCATGAGACTTCATAGTGCCGGCAGTCAGTGTTTGATTATTATGACGCTGACGATCGCTGCACATTCCGCTGCTCTGCTGACTCACAGCCTGCTTTTCCATGCAGGTTTATGTTAATGGAGGCGTTTAATCTGTAGATGGTAATGAATATGAATTGTGAATATGAATATGAATATCCCTCACTTCCTCTGGGGCCAGAGTGTGAGATCAGCGTGTGAGAGCGGTCCCTGTGGTGTCCAGTGACTGTCCCTGGTCCCAGAGGGTCATCCAGACTGACTGGTGTCTCTGACTACCACATTCACACTGTGTGTCTGTTTGACAGCGTGTCTGTGTGACAATATGTTTGAGTGACAGCATGTTTGAGTGACAGTGTGACTACATGTCTAAGTGACAGCATGTCAGAGTGACAGAATGTCTGAGTGACAGTGTGATAATGTGTCTGAGTGACAGCATGTCTGAGTAACAGCGTGTCAGAGTGACAGTATGTCTGAGTGACAGTGTGATAATGTGTCTGAGTGACGGTGTGACAACATGTCTGAGTGACAACATGTTTGAGTGACAGTGTGACAGCGTGTCTGAGTGAGTGTCTAAGTGACAGCATGTTTGAGTGACAGTGTGACCGCGTGTTTGTTGCTCTCGCCCTGTGTCAGACGGAGGAGAACACCGTGATGCGGGAGATGCTGAAGAAGATGGAGCCCTTGGGGAAGCCGGACATGTGCTGGCAGGACGGGCGTCTGTTCGAGGACAACGAGGACTGGATTGTAGACAGCTGCACAAAGTGCACCTGCCAGGTGAGCCCGACCCAGCTGACACGCAGCACAGTGGAGTCCCAGGAACGCGCCTCCTTTTCCCAGCAGGCTGTATTGAAAGGTGTCGGAGATGGAGATTGGATCCATTGTATGACAGCACCTACAGTAGGGGCTTCTCTGTAGGGCTTCACAGCTTAGATGCACAGGGATAGGTATTCAAAATAAAGTAACAATGTGTCCTTTAAACAGGAAGCCAAAACAGTGTGTCACCAGATCACGTGCCCGGCCGTGGCCTGCGCCAGTCCGTCCTTCATCGATGGGGAGTGCTGTCCTGTGTGTCTGCGTGAGTATAACGCTGCGCAGCCCCATCTTGCATGCACACACCTTTACCCAGCTGTGAATAGTGCATTTCTTTAGGGGAGATGTACTGGTGTTTTCGCTATTTTATCAAGCAGCATATATTAAATAAATCATCTGTATTTTTTAAATAACGCTCATACGCAAAATGTTGTTGTTTGCATGCAAGCAGAAACAGAGCCTCTCTTGTAAAACTGTTATAAATTAACATTAAAATAAGTTTGCATTCCAGCCTGTCAATCAGCAGCTATAGCCCTGTCCTTTGTGATGTTTTAATAAGAGAGCGAGCTCTCGAAGGTCTGTCTGTCTTCAGGGTAAACCGCCCATTGGAGGATTTTAACCCTTGAAGACAAACCTCAGGCTGGATGCTCCCAGAGCTTGAAGTGGTTTGTGGGTTGGGAGCAGATGATGTCACACTTTAAGCATAGCTGCCCACTCAGAGCCTGAGTGGAAACCCAAGTGCATGTTAAACACCCTGAAAGTGTTACAATGTCATAAGAACATAAGAAAGTGTCCAATCGAGAGGAGCCCATTCACCCCATCGTGCTCGTTTGGTGTCCATTAATAACTTTAATCTAAGGATCTAAGGATCCTATCCAGTCTATTTTTGAATGTTCCCAAATTGTCGCTTCAACCACATTGCTGGGGAGTTTGTTCAGATTGTGGGTGGAGGCATGGGGGGTGCAGGGCTGGGTGCAGTGGTGTGGGGTGTGGGACTGAGCCTGTGTGTGTCTCTGTCTCTGTGCAGCCAAGGACAGCGAGGACGGCTGGTCGCCCTGGTCGGAGTGGACGGAGTGCACAGTGACCTGTGGAACCGGGACTCAGCAGAGAGGACGTTCCTGCGATGCCACCAGCAACCCCTGCGCCGGGCCGTCCATCCAGACCCGGAGGTGCAGCCTGGGGAAGTGCGACAGCCGCAGTAAGTCCATCTGAGTGTGGCCCCATTCCCGAGCTAGACACCGGACACAACATTTAAAACTGCTGGCACTGTGTCCTACATGGAGAGAGGCCGGTGGGGTGTGTCAGTGAGGTTAACCCATTTCCTGCGATGCCTCTAACTCATCGTGTGAGATTTGTCCCGCTCTCTCAAATCTGCTGTATTCGGAGATGCGAGTAGTGGGGGCCTGTTAACGAGTTGTGTGGTGGCCGCTGACACAGAGATCGCTCATTGTTTAAACTCTCAAAGTGTGAGAATGGATGGGTTGTGGTTTATTTTTTTATCTGTAGCATTTGGAGAGGTAATAACTCCTAATAGCTGATAGCTGTCCTAGCTGCAAATGTTGGCAGAAAGAAAAGAAAGAGAAGCATCTGAATCCCTGTCTGGAGTCTGGGGAGTGTGAGAGTCCAGTGAGATGCAAATCCCCTCCTAATGCAACGCCACATTGGGGGATCTTGTTGAACATGTTCAGAAGGAAACTCGGGAATGGTCTCTTAATCCTCTGCCATGTGTAGTGCAGCTGAACCCACAGGGAAAATAAATATCGGCCCTGGCCAGTTGGATGGAGAACAAAAGGGTCTTGTTGAAGTGGCTGCGGGGGGACAGCTCTACAGCTTGTGGTTTCTGGGTGTTTCTGGGGTAGAATATTACCCGGCTCTTAACAGATCACCAAACTGCGCCAATTGTTTTCTTTTCCTGCTCCAGAATCCACTGAGAGTCATTCCACAGCAACAATAAAGAGCACTTATCCTGTTGTAATGTCTCCTGGCAAAGTGCGCTGACACACGAATTCCCCGTGGCCCAGTGCGTAGGGCAACACCGCGGAGCTGAGAGCATCTGGATCCTGGACCCGCTCTGCATAGCCTCCTTACTCCAGGGAGGGCAGGGGGGTTAGTGGAGAGGGTTTGCAGCAAGTCAAAAGAAAGGGGAAGTTTACAGATAATATGAATGCCTTTTTGTCTTAACAAGGGCTCTTTGTGCTTTTCCACTGGTGGGTGACTTCTATCCCAGGACTCGGCCTTCCCACAATCCCCCCAGCAGCCTCCTGTCATGAAGCCGCTTAGTTATGTGCTTTTATGTTAATGTAAATATTAAATATAATATTAGAGATTGTTATTGCAGGCGATTAAATCAGACACACTGGAAATTGTTATCCACTAGCGGGAAATGCAGTCAGTGTTTCCTGAAGGGATCACGTATTGCATATGACTTGGATCCCCTTTTGAGTGTAACCGACCTGTGGAAGACAGAGCGGCGATGGGGGAGCTGACAGAGGTGTGTGTCTGTCTTTCAGTCCGTCAGGATGGGGGCTGGAGCTTGTGGTCGCCTTGGTCCTCGTGCACCGTGACCTGCGGAGACGGCATGATCACCCGCATACGCCACTGCAACTCGCCGGTGCCGCAGCTGGGGGGCAAGGACTGTGAGGGCAGTGGGAGAGAGACCCAGGGCTGCAAGGCTGAGCCCTGTCCCAGTGAGTACCGCACACCGCACACCGCACACCGCACACAGCACACCGCACACCGCAAGCTTTAGGACTCTGCAAAGAATCAAGACACTAGAACCACATCACAAGCTCCTGGCTGAGTACAATTGGCATTTCAAGCTGCTGGCTTGAGTTTACAACTGGCAGCCAATAGCCGCTCCAGGGCCCGGATGGAGGTTTAACAGGCTGAATTAAACTGATTGAGATGAGGGAGGGGACGGCAGAGTGGAATGGCGAGGGCCAGTGCTTCTGCGCCCCAGAGTACTGGAGCGGAGTCCTTGGTGACGGGGACGCCGGGGGTTGGGGGTGAAAGCCGGGGGTTGGGGGTGAATTGGTAACACATTTCCAGGATATCGGGTTTCACCAGGGAAAATACAGCCTTCCAGGAAAAATGTGGCTGAAAGAAATCCATCTCAGTCAGCCTCTCTGCCCCAGATTTCCCTGGTCATGAAGGTGACAGTCAAAATGAAAAGGAATACGGCACCCTGTGAAATCAGACTTCACCGGTGAAGGGTCCGATTAAAGGGGGCGGGGTTAGATTTCTAGAAGATGCCTGATTGTGTTGATGTTACCAACAGTTCCTGCAGAAACATCCTTCCTAGGTAACAACACAAAAAATGAAAGTCCCATTAAGATCAATGTCAAGCAGACAACGGAGATGCGGTTGAAGATGTTAACGATTTCTTCTTTAGATCAATGTTAATTAACCTTTGAAGAACAGCATGCAACGGTTATCATTGAGTGCTTTAACCAGTCTGTCTGTCTGTCTGCAGTCGATGGAGGCTGGGGACCCTGGTCCCCCTGGGGAACCTGCTCTGCCACGTGTGGTGGGGGTCTGCAGGGTCGAACCCGAGTCTGTAACAGCCCCCAGCCCCAGTATGGTGGAAGGAGGTGCCTGGGAGACTCCAAAGACCACGACCTCTGCAACAATCAGGACTGCCCTATTGGTAGGTCAGAGGTCACTCTCTACCCTGCGTTACCTCCATTTGTTTACTTGTTTACCCTCCTGTCACACATGCAGAGAAAACGGGAAACACTTCCTCACAGTTCTCCAAAAACTGTGGCCTCCTCTCGTTCCTGACCTTTGCTATATCCTGATAATATTTACTTTCTCTTGTTAAGAAGATGTTCTTTATTAGGGCTGCAGTAGCTAGAGGTTGTGAGGCACTGTGTAAGAGCTGGATCAGTTCTGTAAAAAGCAGTGTCTGAACAGCTTCCAATTGTGGGCAATGACTTTCCTCCCTTCAGAATGTTAATTTCATGTATTGATAGCATACAGGAAGGAGACAGATAAAATAGGTCTTGCCTAATTGTTTATTTTACAAGTCGCTGAGTGTGCTGGTGCCCTGGCTGGGATGAGGAGTTTTCAGTGACGTGCTTTCCAGCGGTCCTGGCTGAGGATGTGTATTTTGTGTTGACACAGATGGATGCCTCTCGAACCCATGCTTTGGGGGAGTGGAGTGTAACAGTGCTGCCGACGGCTCCTGGGAGTGTGGTCCCTGTCCGCTGGGCTTCCGTGGCAATGGGACCTTCTGTGAGGACGTCAACGAGGTATGAGGGGAAACTCCGACACTGGCCCTGTGTCATTCTGCACAAGGAAACACACCCATAGTCTTCCATAACTATTAAAATGATTCCCCTTGGAAGTACTTGAGTCCAGCTGGGATCTCGGCCATGGTCCTGGAGAAATTAGAAACTGCTGTGAACAGTGATTGGCTTAATTTGTCGCCCCTAATGTGACATTAGCCCCTGATGGAAGATACCCCAGGTCTAGATCTTTGTCTGCTGCTTGATTGTTAACACAGTCTGTTTGAAAGTGTGCCTTTCCAGTGTGTGAGCTCTGTCTCCCGTCCACAGTGTGACATGGTGTCCGACGCCTGCTTCAAGGTGAACGGTGTCCAGCGCTGCGTCAACACCAACCCCGGCTTCCACTGCCTGCCCTGCCCACCGCGCTACAAGGGCACTCAGCCCTTTGGCATGGGCGTAGAGGTCGCTAAGAAGAACAGGCAGGTAAGGAGGCGGAGCCTCTCAGGCCAAGGGGCGGAGTCTGAATGCTGCAGCCACTCGGTTCCATCCACAACACAACAGACGGACATAACCCTGCCCTGATGCTGAATACGGTTTAGCTAGGTTCTGCGTTGCTCAGTTTCATGGTCTGAGGGTCATCCTGGAGTATAATATCTGGGACCCCCCCCAGTTTATTAAAGCAGAGAGAAGAAACACTATATATATAGTATCGATAGCTTTAATACTAATCCCTGCTGTAAAACCAGGCCCGAGTCGCCTCCTGCACAGCTGCACAGTAGCTAATGGAGTGGATTTCTCCATGATTTAGTGCTGCTCATTCCTATCCCTCAGCGAGGCTGTTCAGCCCAGGGGCCACCAGGACTGCACCGGAGCACCTGGCGCTGGAGTCCCTGACACAGAGTAGTGCTCCTTTTTCATTAGCGCTTAATGGAAAACATCTGCCTTCCTATCAATCACTCCCAGCTTTGGAATTCCGTTTGATGCTGAATTTATAGTTGATCCTAATGATCCTAATCTCAAGTCAGCTAATAAAGCAGCATCACACCACATGGGCCTTGTGAAAGTGGAAAAGCTTAATAGACTAAATGCACTTGTATTTCATGCAGTTAGACGTGAAGCAGACACGCTGGCCGGGAGAGCTCGGCAGAGACGATGCCTGCGCAGAAACTGTGACGTTCCATGTGTGCACATGTGGTTACAGATTCAGTAATCTACAGATTTATATCCTAATATCTTAATGTAGATTTATGTGTCCTGTCCCAATAAAATTAATAGCAGAAGCTATAACGTATGAAATACTCTGCACAGTGTTTGTTGTCGAAGGGCTCTGCAAATGATCACCAATCAGGGGCCGCGGGAACAACG
Organism: Amia ocellicauda; assembly: GCF_036373705.1. Classification (NCBI taxonomy): domain Eukaryota; kingdom Metazoa; phylum Chordata; class Actinopteri; order Amiiformes; family Amiidae; genus Amia; species Amia ocellicauda. The sequence goes on from NC_089872.1 coordinate 22,206,981, forward strand.
TTTTCTCATCGCTCGATTAAATGCTTCCAGAACGTATTCCTGCTCTGAGCGAAGCATATGAAACAATCTGGATTTCAACCCCTGGTCTCTAACATACAAGCGAAAACAGTCAAAGCAATGACATATGTCTTGTTGGCAAGTCCCAGCTGAGCCAGTGTGGCACTCGCCAGTTTCCCTAAATCATCTGTCTGAAAGGCGAGCGTGCCTCTGCAGCTGTGTGAATGAGGCAGAGGCTGTAGCTTCTGGATGTGCCATCTGATAAGATTGTCATGTCAGTGCCGGGGGAAACATGCCAGGCAGTGCCAGATTTCAGTTATCTTTTCCTCTGCCTTGTTGACACTGGCCTGGTCTTATCCTGTGGGATAACTGAGTAGACATTGACCTGCACTCTGTGCATTCGCATTAACACAGCCACCTCCTGCTCTGTTAATGTGCATGTCCTTCAAATCACATGTCATCCTGAGCTAGTATTCAACTGAACTCCATGTGGTAATGATTCCTGGTGAAGTAGTCTTAATATAAAGAACAATTCAACCATTGTGGCTACATAGGGAAGCAAACTGACGTCAGAACAGGGGGCAGGACTGCAGGGGGGCAGGGTTTCTCTGTGAACAGTGCTTTAGCAAATGTCCGTTGTCTCACAGGTGTGTGAGCCGGAGAATCCTTGCAAGGACAAGACCCACAGCTGCCACAAGTACGCGGAGTGCATCTACCTGGGCCACTTCAGCGACCCCATGTACAAGTGCGAGTGCAAGATCGGCTACGCCGGGGACGGCATCATCTGCGGAGAGGACTCGGACCTGGATGGATGGCCCAACCAGAACCTGGTGTGCGGTGCCAACGCCACCTACCACTGCAAAAAGGTGAGGCACGGCGGAGAGGGGGTCTCGGGGACCTCGGTAGAAGGTCAAGAAACCATCTGCCGCCTCCAATCCCAGATCCTTCGCTCCTTTCAGGGTGTGTCTGTGCTGCTCAGCTTTGCCAGAGCTGCTGGGAGTCAGTAATCAGGCACGGACATAGTCCACTGGATTATCTTCCACCCTGGGGCCTGACGCCACTGTCTCAATCAGTAAAGCGCAGTGGGCAAAGAGGGGGTAATAAATTGTGGGAAATGAAGACACAGCCGTGGATAACTGGAGTCTGTAACGGACGATATTAAAAAGAGGGAGAGCGCAGACAGAGTGTCTGATGTCAGAGCTGCCGACGGGACCCAGACAGGCTGTTTGGGTTTCTACCAGAAAGGTTTAATAAGTTAGTTTTATATCCCCGTCAGATATAAAGATTGGTTTTCAGTCCTAAAAGAAAATATATGTATTTCTTTCCAGTCTCAAAATTAAAAAATGACTGGAGACAAAAGTATATCAAGCCTTTACAATAAAACTGATTTACTCGTTATAGTTGAACCAAGTAGTGCAAGGCGGCCAGTCATGAGTTATGAGAGAAACTGTGTAGTGTGTAGAAAAACAAACGTATATATAATTGCCCTGTGAATGAACGGGTCAGAATGGGATCCTTCCGCCGTGGCGTCAGTGTGTTTTCAGGCAGGGCGGCTCCCACTTTATCTGTAACCTGTTTCCTCAGTCAGTGGGAGAGTGGAAACAGGCTTATCATGGGGGGGAAAAGATGCAGGAAAGCTGTAGTCTACTCAATTCAAATTCAAATTCGCTTTCTCTCTCTCTCTCTCTCATTTTTAATTAAATGAGATGCATTCCAGTGACCACCTGATATTTACAGGATTATTTTATATTTATAATATATTTACAACACATCTGCAAAAAGGCAAAGGGAATTTACCAAGTTTCCCTTTTCTACATCCCACAAAACGGACATTTGGGTTTTTGGTCTTTTTTACTGACATACATTTAACACGTACTTGCTTTGAATTTATTTGAAATAAATGCTTTATAATCTTGCAGGATAACTGCCCCAGCTTGCCCAACTCTGGACAAGAAGACTTTGACAATGACGGCCAGGGAGATGCCTGTGACAAAGATGATGACAACGATGGCATCGTGGACGAGAGGGTAAGACTCCCACAGGGATGCCAGTAGAAGCTGTTTACCAGTAAAGTGTAATCTCTGTGAAGCCAGAGCTTCTTGTGAAGGTGTTAGAGATGCAGAGGCTATAGCTGGTTTCTCCGTCTGTTCCAGGACAACTGCCCGCTCCTGTACAACCCTCGGCAGTTTGACTATGACAAGGATGACGTGGGCGACCGCTGTGACAACTGCCCTTACGAACACAACCCAGCGCAGATCGACACCGACCACAACGGGGAGGGGGATGCCTGCGCGGTGGACATCGACGGAGATGGTGGGGAAGCTTCTGGACCCTGTGCTTGTAGTTCATGTGACACAACTGCATATGATTCGGCCTCTGTGTCAGTTTCGCCTGCTATTAACGCCCACCTGAGAGTTGTGCCAGCCACGTCACCCTTGAGTTTCAGTGCTGCTCAGATGTAACGCTGAAGGTGACGAGGCCCATAACGTTGTTCAGATTGGCAGGTTTTACTTGGAACCAGGAAGAACGAGGCATAGAAATGTGCTGCCGTTTTGTCACGGATCCTCTCTCTTTAAACTGGCAGTGATCGTTTTTTCTCTGCTTACCTACACAGAGTAAAATCACACACAGGCCTAGTATCTAATCGTTATCTAATCTTCTCTCCTGCAGAGATCCTGAACGAGCAGGACAACTGCCCCTATGTGTACAACACAGACCAGAAGGACACAGATCTGGATGGAGTGGGTGACCAGTGTGACAACTGCCCTCTGGTGCACAACCCTGACCAGGTGTGTCTCCCACTGGCTGTCCTCACAAACAGTGGTGTTCAAAGCTCTTGTATGTATCATGTTCGTGACGTGTGTCACCTTGGCAAGGACCCAGCTTCCATTTGTATGGGTGGATGTCAACTACAAGGTTCAGCAGTTTCTGTGAAAGTGTTTAGTGGTAGAGAATTGATTTGGGCAGGTATCTGGTATCAATAGTTAATGTAATGGTAAGGAGTTAAGTAGGCAATTTCTTTAATATAGTTTAAATGTATTCTCTGTTGGAATGAATGGGGAGTTTTGGCATCTGTTACAGCAAGGGGGGCAGGTGACTCGAATTTGCACATGAATCCTGCATACCTGTGCCTTCAGGGGGTTCGGTATCCGCGCAATAACACTGTCTCTCGCTGCAGGGCGACGCAGATAACGACCTCGTTGGTGACCAATGTGACAACAACCAGGACATTGACGAGGATGGCCATCAGAACAACCTGGACAACTGTCCTTACATCCCCAACGCCAACCAGGCCGACCACGACAAAGACGGCAAAGGAGACGCCTGTGACCACGACGACGACAACGACGGAGTTCCAGATGACCGGGACAACTGCAGGCTGGTGCCCAACCGCGACCAGCTGGACTCTGACGGTGAGATCAGATTCCGGGACTCTGGCCACTGGTCTCTGACTGGCCGACTTGTTCTACTGGCTCAGAGGAAGACAGTGGGGGAGCCACTGTAATTGCGCCCAAAATCTGTCACTGTTTTATCAGGGACCTATCAGCTGCATGTTTAGCTTGGCACATAATTTAATTTCCAATATTCTGACTTTCCAGTAATACAATACGGATATGCATTCCATATCGTCCGCCCTGCCCCCTTCACCCAATTATGAAGGAATGTCACGACTGCTCTGTCCTGTCAGTGAGGAATGGGTAGCCGGTAGCTATGAGAATAATTTGTGAGTGCTGTAATGATCCTGTCTGATAGACGCAGGGGGGTGCTTATCACCAGGTAATGGATAATGATGCAGGAATGTTCCTCTGGGCTTCTCACACCTGCCCAAATGAACGTGCTTTATAGGATCTCTTTTGATTAACGGCAAAATAAAAGACAAGGAAAGAGTAGAGAACAAGTCAAATCCGTTAAGAGCTCTGTACTGTCGACATGAGACATTCTAGAACCATATGACCACCTCGAACCCCATAATGGAAAGCTGTGTCAGAAACACCCAGCTATTACTGAACTGGTATGTGCAGTTGTGCTGACCTCTGTGGAGAATAAAGACACCGCAATGGAAAGCCGTTGCCTGTTCCCGTTTGATCGTGCTGCGTTGGGGAAGGTTGGGGATCGGAGCGGTGTCGTTAGTGCCAGGGACAGTCGGTTAGTTTCCTAGAATTCCTCTCAAGACGAAAGGTTACCGAGGGCCAGGCCCGCTGCCAGGCACATTCACACTTAGTCAGATAATGTTTATTTAAAGGAAAGGTCCATGGCTAGAATTGTGACAAACCGGAGCAAAAACAGATGGGAAAACTACTTCTTGGGACTTCAGGAAGAATGGATTTATTATTTTAGGCTGAGTGAGACCCTGTGTTTATTTCCCTCTGCTTAAGAGCCTTTTCGAAAACATGTAATATTTCAGAGACAGCTACATAAATCAGTGAAAGGAATGACAGCATGGATGAGGATTTTGGTATTTCTTCGTATTTCTCTGTGTTATCGAGCCTCAGGGCGTAAGAATTTGTGTGAGTGTGGATGTGGGATTTTGCAATTCCTGATGAGTTTGGTCCAGTTTAGTACGTGAACGCATTTCTGAGAAGGTGATTGTTTGATCTGTGACCTTCGTCCTGCAGGCGATGGCCGAGGAGATGCTTGCAAGGATGACTTTGACAACGACAGCATCCCGGACATTTTCGACGTATGCCCCGAGAACCATGACATCAGTGAGACGGACTTCAGGAAGTTCCAGATGGTGCACTTGGACCCCAAAGGCACCACACAGATTGATCCCAACTGGGTGGTTCGGCACCAGGGCAAGGAGCTGGTCCAGACTGCCAACTCTGATCCGGGCATTGCCGTGGGTGAGCAGAGCCCTTTAATACAGAGAGAGAGCAGTATTAGAGCTCTCGATCTGATTTGACTAAGTGTTTATTTGATGCTTTTTATACACTCCTCATTTTTGTGTTATTTTCATGAATGCCTTGAACAGCCTTGTTCAACAACAGGTTGGCGATTTTGCCATTGGATGGAGAACAGTTCCTCAGAGCTGTGGGGCTACAGACACCGTATCTCGGCACACTGAAGCCATGGGCTGACGCTTCACTGGCTGTCCTCTCTCCCTGGCAGGTTTTGACGAGTTCAACGCGGTGGACTTCAGTGGCACCTTCTACGTGAACACGGATCGCGATGACGACTATGCCGGTTTTGTTTTCGGCTACCAGTCCAGCGGCCGCTTCTACGTGGTGATGTGGAAGCAGATCACGCAGACTTACTGGGAGGAGAAGCCCTCCATGGCTTACGGAATCTCCGGAGTGTCCCTCAAAGTGGTGAACTCCACCACGGGCACAGGCGAGAACCTGCGCAATGCCCTGTGGCACACGGGCAACACCGTCGGGCAGGTGAGCCCCCTCTCGGCCTGGGCGGCCACCAGCAGGCTGCTCATAGGGTACTGCCAGTCTGCGCTTGTGCTCCACTGGCATGTCACTGTTCCTGCCCGGATTACATACATTTCTTCAGCCTGGGACGCAGCCCTGAGACTGAGTCCATGGCTGCTGCAGTGTAATCATTTCACTCTAGATTCACATGCTGGTTTGCCCCTCCTACAATTTAGTGACACGTTTCTTTTTGATTTCTGTTTTGCATTAACGAGACGAGTTCTTCCAAGCCCCAGCACTTGACAGTGTCCTGGAGTTTAACTCGGGTCCTTCTGATGTGTCAGTCGAGCTGTTTACATTGACAGAAATTGGTTTATTTTAGTTGTTGTTTTTTTGTCTATCCACTTGCTCAGCTGGCATTAGCCTTGAGCTTATAAACTTGCCCATTGTGGCAATCAAGTAAATTTTTCCCCTCTTGACATGTATAGTTACCAAGTTAACACAGTAAGCCATGTTTTTCTGCATTTCCTCCATTCCATTTGTCACATGGAACCAGTCTCTTTGGACTTTGAGATGTATTCAACTATTCAGCCCCTATTTATTGTAAAACATTTAATTTAACCAAACAAACAAATAAGAAACACACATTTATCTAATGGTCCTTTACATCAGTCGGTTCAAGCACGAAGCACAAGTTAATGAAAAAGGTTACTCTTGTTTCAATGGATTAAAGTAATGATATGATGTTAAATTCCTGACTCGGAATACAATGATCTCTGAAAACCATTTTCTTTAGGAATATTGCACTAGATAATCCGAGTCTTTGAGTTGGATCCAATATAAACAGGTAAAGTTATGAGAGAGGAGATGTATTCTCCAAGTTTGTGTAGCCCGTCAAGGAGGTAAACAGGATTCTGGAACAGGATTGTAATGAAGAATTTTGTTTCTCTAGTAACTGAATGACCCCAAAATCTTTGCAGACCTTTCCTGGGCTACGCTGTTTGCACTCCGATCTGAGATACTGAAACTCAGCAGTCAAACAATGTATGCAATTTGACACCCATTCAATGCTTCCCCGGTTGCTGAATTGTATTTTTCTTTCTTTCTTTTTCCTTTGCTATTTCCTTGTATGCTCTCCAGGTCCGTACTCTGTGGCATGACCCAAAAAACATTGGCTGGAAGGACTACACTGCCTACAGGTGGCACCTCATCCACCGGCCCAAGACTGGCTTCATCAGGTAGGCAGGGAAGAGGAAACGAACTCAGACGCACTGTCTCACTGCTCGTAGTCTATCGGCGTATGAGTGCCAATTCCTGCTGTGTTGGCTTTCAGGGTTGTGGTGTACGAAGGGAAGCAGATCATGGCCGATTCGGGGCCCATCTATGACAAGACATTTGCTGGAGGAAGGCTAGGGCTGTTCGTCTTCTCCCAGGAGCTCGTCTTCTTCTCCGATCTCAAATACGAGTGCAGAGGTGAGTCCCGGTGACTGTAGTTTCGGTGTGTCTCCGGCGCACCTGCAGTATTTAGGCTATGGGTCCGGTCTGATAAAGAACGGCACTCCTGGGGCGCCGCCTCCCCCCAGGCTGTGTGAGAACTGAAAATGTTTTTGGCAAATCCCCGGGACCAACTATGCAAAGGGTCCTACTGCTAACGAGAGGCTGTGAGAAACATGAGAAACTTGTCTCCTGCGCTGAGGTCCCTGGTGCCTAATAAGGGGATCTTGGCTGAACTTCAGTGGAATGATTCAAAGCTAAAAATGTATGTTTAGTTGAGGATAATTACTGTGAAAATTTGATAAAATGCAGATCCCTTGGCATAAACAAGTTAGTATTTTTATTATTTTATTATTTTGTTATTTGTGTGTTCATCAATTTCATGGAAATTTTATGTAAATGCAACCTCTGAAAATGTTAAAAAACATCAAACTTTGTTTCAACATCCAGATAAGCCCGAGTTCCCCACCGTGTTCATCAGGTAACTGACAGCCGTGTGGCTGCATTTTGGCTGTGACTCTTGTGTCGCTCCTCAGCGAACTGTTTTATTTAACAGATCTGGGCACGCTTTGTCACACTGCCTCTGTCTCACTCCAGCTGTGTGTTTATCTGATTATAAGTCTTTATAATCTCATTTAAAGTCTTATCTGAAAGGACTTTCAATGATGCACAAGAGCATGTAGTCACTATATAATGTATATGTATGTATATATACACATTATATTTACACGTGTGTATATTATATATACACTGCACTGGCAAGTGTAAACAATCCACAGAAAATTAATCTGTCCACGCTTTTCAACCTCCACTGTGTGAAGGTGCACTGTTTGTTGTCTGTTGTCCTGTTGTCTCTGACCCTAAATCTGTCCCTCATCACAACGATGTCCTCTCCTCCCTGCAGATAACTGAGCTCCGGCTGCTGTGGAAATGGTGAAGTACTGTACAGGCGTTGTCACCGCTCACCTCAGTCAGTTCCTGGTCATCCCTCCCCCCGCCTGCTCGGCCAATGAGCCGGAGGGCCCGCCCCTCCAGATCGCTCAGGGCCAATCAAAGCTCGGCCCCGCCCCCCCATCGGCCAGGAGCCCTCCCCCCGAACCCTGAGCCCCGCCCCTGCTCAGACAGGAGCAGTCGAACTGGACCAGGTCGCTGGATCACATCGCTTCACACTGAACATACAGTACTCGCTCTATCCTGTCTGTTTTCTATCGCTTGCTTTATATATGCCTGGGAGATACTACGTATCCTCGATGTTGACGTTAAAGGGATTTTTGAAGTTCTACAACCACTTTTTTTGTATCTTTTTTTTTATAAGTGTTTAGATTTTTTACGTTTTTTTTTTTTTTTTACTGAACGTTTGCCTTACTGCCTGTTTCTATAACACATCAACGCCATTCATGAGGGATACGAGAATGTGTTCAGTCCAGATTCCTCGGTTGGTACAGCGCATTTCACCCCGTAATGTAGACGCTTTAACGATGCACACAAAATTACAGGCTTCGGTGCTCACTTGTATCTGCCAAACAGTAAACAGGGTGAATTTTGCTCCATTATTTTGACTTTATTGTATTTCATTACCACATCACATCATTCCTGCTTTGTGACACAAATACAATCGCTTTTTATTGTCACCAGTTTTCTCTCCCACCATCTTGAATTGTGTTTTATTTTATAGTTAATCCCTGTAATTTAAAAGGGAGGATTTTCAGTTGCAATGGAAGTGAACTTTAACAGGCTTAAAATGTCTGGCGGATGAAGATGTTAATATTTAGACTGTATTATAATTTCTTCTGTAAATTATTTATGTTTTCTTTGCTATTTCAGTTTGTGAGGTATAGTGATTTTTTTTGTTTGTTTTTGCCAAAGATTGTAAATAATTATTTATTTGTTTACACTGACGAAATTTCACAATTGAAAGAAAAACACTTTTCTGCAAGACCCAATTTTTTCCAAACATAAAGATAAGTCACATTAGACTGAGACACTCTGAAGTTGTCATGGTCTCATGGTCAGCAGCCTGAAGTTAAAGTCACAACCGAAAGACTGAGAAGCAGAAATGCGAGGAGTTGTTTCCTTTAAGACACTGTTGATAGAACACACTATGAAAGTCCTGTGAATAAGACATAATATGTTTTTTAAACGCATGCACTAACAGATATACCAATTTGACATTTTGCGGACGGGACAAGTCCCCCGGATCTGTCCCCCCGCTGCAATCGTCCAGGAGGTAGATCCCTGTGAAAGTACTGATGTGAAACTTTCTAAGGTAGCAGCTCTTTGGCTTCCCTGCTGTGACGGTACCACCCCCCCACGCCCCAGGATCTAAAGGTTATGAACTCAGACTGTCTGACGGGTATTTCCTTGAGGTCGTGTTGCGATCTTGACGCCCCCGTGTTGTGAGTGCAGTGGCGGGGCAGCTGTGAGATGGATGAGTTGAAAAGCAATTGACTGAGGGCGGTTAGTTAAGAATGGGTTGTTATTTCTGAAACGACTTATCAGGTTTGAAAGATTCAGGCTGTCAGTATTTGCTGTCATACACCGATACAGGTGGCACAAGGTTCACCGCTCAGTGGGTGCATTGTTTCTATGCAGAATATGATCGCATTGAGGTGAAGACACTCAGTGTTGGGAAATAAACTCCTTTGCAAATGTTGTTTATTCCAGTCCAGACGTTTCAGAGTTCTCAGAAGCCGGCTGGTTTAGATGGTTCACGACATTAGCAATGTATAGCTAATAGTCATGTGTATAACATAACATTACTTTTATTTTATATATATATATATATATATATATATATATATATATATATATATATATATATATATATATGTTAAATAAGAAGCATATTCTATTTCTGTTGTGTAATAATTTGTGATGCACAAATGTAATTTTTTCAGGTATCCACCTTTTTCCTAAGATTTACATTTTTAAAACAAACAAACAATTTGTAAGTGTTCACTATTAAAAGAGATCATCTTGTTTGATAAATAAATATTTGATACGCTACTTGCTTGTTTTTTTAAATGTGTATTAAAAGGTGAATGACAAGTTCTTCAGGAAACTCAATGAAAGAACTTCTGTACTAATTAAACTAAAGTAAACCTTTTACCCTTGAAGTGACTTATACTTTTTAAACTGAGGTCAGATATATTTTTTTTGTTTTAGCTTTGAATCAATTTCTGAATTTTGCAGTTTAGTTCTGTCCAGTCTGATGAACTGTTTAAATCACTCCAGTGTTCATTGCCAGTCAGTGTGTGGGTCTATGGGCAGTTACCTCAGTGAATCTCACACCTGTATGATAAAGGGCTGTTCAGAAACCTGTAAGGGACCGGAGCTGAAAGTCCATTATGCACATTTATACTATATTAATTTCACTTCAATGGAGGAGCAGCGCTGACTCACACACATTCAAACTCCCTGAGCTGCTCCTCCTGCCCACCAGCTTGCGCGACACAGGCAACGCCTGCTGGGCCGTCTGGAGAGCATCATCTCTTCTCACTGGTGTCATCCCTGTGAGCGCTTAGCATGCATACACTGCACACGGATTAAACACGGCTTTCCAGAATCATATATAAAACCACCTGGCTTCATTCTTTAATCTGAACCTTCACTATTACTGTAATAATATTAATCTCAAGCGTGGCTCTCTGTTTACACTACAAACTGGGAAAAGTACTCCTGATGCCTGGGAATTAAAGTAATGGTTCTGAACTGACACCTCAGTGTTTTCAGATGGTAATTCTTCTGTGGATGCCAGACACTCATTTTGTTGGGATTGTGATGCTATCATTATCACCATTACCATCATTATGTGAAATTATCGTAGACTCTGGAAAACATGGAACAAAAATTCCAACACACCGGGTTACCGAGAGCTACAGCTAAAGGAAATCACTTCACCACGTGGGAGATGGGGTTAAAGGTCACGGCCAGACTGCAGACCTAGTCCACACATGGGCTCATAACCATAGACTGTCCCTATAAACAAGAAAACACTTCAGTCAGACGGTTTGACTTTTATGACTTCACTGAAAGATTCTCAGCCTACTGCTGTTTGAAGTTCAGGGTCCGGGTCAACTAAAAATAGACTTCAAGATGAGCTGATGACCCTTCAGGCCCACAGTAAGCATGTGTCAGTGACATTGAAATAAGCAGTTTAGACGCATACAATTCGTTTTTAAAGAGCAGGGGATAAAATCAGAAAAAATATATACATCTTGCTAATCATCAACATAAAACCATTCTGCAGCAATAACTGATAGTAATTCACTCAAATTTATATGCTGCAGTGTCCGGTCATCCACTAGATTAAAACACGTTTTTGCAAATGAGCTGCAGCTGTGCCGTCGTTTCACCCCACTGCATGATTACACAGCGGCTCCATTATAAACAACAGGGTCCCACTTCCATCCCTTGCAACTCCCAGCCTGACTGGTCGGTGCCCGAGTGAAGTCATTTTTCACGGGAGTCGGACACAGGGAGGATCGTCCTTTAGCATGCAGATATCTTGGAACAATCAGATGGATGTCAAAATACATCTAGTCTACGGACAGAATATAGGATCTAGCAAATGCTCATCTTGCATGAAAATGTGTCTCAGTGTGTGTGAGTCAGCACTAGTTCATTCGTAAACAGTTTATCTTATGATCTTCCTAGAGACGATTTGCTTGGAATATGAAATCCATTTGTCAGAACGCCCGGCACAGAAATAGCCTTTTATTACTCTGGTAATCACCTTAAATCCATGAACAAGCAAACAAAGCCTAGAAAAGTTTTCCAGTTATAAATTCATTACAGAACATATTGCTCTGAGGGAAACTATCTGCTGAGATTCTTTCAAGATGTGTCATAAGAACATAAGAACATAAGACAGTGTCCAATCGAGAGGAGCCCATTCGCCCCATCGTGCTCATTTGGTGTCCATTAATAACTAAGTGATCAAGGATCCTATCCAGTCTGTTTTTGAATGTTCCCAAATTGTCTCTTCAGCCACATCGCTGGGAGTTTGTTCAGATTGTGACGCCTCTCTGTGTGTCTCCTGTTTTCTGTCTTGAATGCCTTGAAGCCCAATTTCCATTTGTGTCCCCGGGTGCGTGTGTCCCTGCTGATCTGGAAAAGCTCCTCTGGTTTGATGTGGTCGATGCCTTTCATGATTTTGAAGACTTGGATCAAGTCCCCACGTAGTCTCCTCTGTTCCAGGGTGAAAAGGTTCAGGTCCTCAGTCTCTCAGTAGGACATTCCCTTCAGACCTGGAATAAGTCTGGTTGCTCTCCTCTGAACTGCCTCTAGAGCAGCGATATCTTTCTTGAAGTGTGGAGCCCAGAACTGTCCACAGTATCCAGATGAGCTCTAACTAGTGCATTGTACAGTCTGAACATCACTGCCCTTGTTCTCAATTCTACACTTTTGACAATATACCCCAGCATTGTGTTTGTTTGCCTTTTTTTTTTAGGAGTCCACATAGACTCCTAGGTCTTTCTCATGCATTACTTCATCTAGTTCTATTCCTCCCATAGTGTAATTATAGAGGACATTTTTGTTACCTGCATGTAATACCTTGCACTTGTCCACATTGAATTTCATCTGCCAGGTGTCGACCCACATCTGAATATTATCTAAGTCCCTTTGAATAGCCTGTGCTGCTGAGAGTTAATAAGACATAAGCCATGCTGGAAACATGCTAAATGATCCTTTGCTGTTCTTTAGACACACTGGATGGAGCAGAACACAATTTGAATAGGCGAATATTGATGCCTGAGAATTAGAGATATGTCTGTGTGTCTGCCCATGGAAGCTGTGTCATAATGGAGTATTTAGATGAGTTGGTGTGAAGCTCACTAGTTGACAGCACTGTGGCCCGGCTGGAGATTGCTCTGGTTCATCCTTATTGGCTGCTATACCTGAAATCAGAATGACTTTTGCTACCTAGCCTATTTATTTTCCACTGTTTACTTGCCTTTCTTGATAGCTAAATAACCTATTCATTATGTGGAGTTATTCTAGCTTCCAATTGACGTTGTCGTTAAATCTACTGAATTGCTTATTAAAGGCAGCAGGGGGCTGAGTGTGGCAGTAGCTGTGTGTTGACCAGAGGTCTGTCTGTATAGTCTGTTCGCCTTCTGATGCTTAGACCTTAAGCTATGTTTATGAAGGTTAAAAGTGTTTATCATCAAAAGGAAACATAAATAAGGTAGAAGAAGAGTGGCAGACAAACGGGCTGTAGCTCCGGTGACTTTCCACACTGCGGGGCCAGTGCTAAGCCGCATGAATCCCCTTATGAGCTGCATAACCTCTTTATCAAATACAGAAGTTTCTCACACAACGAGCCTTTGTGCTGACGTCAGTCAGCCCAGGTACCGCGTGCCACGCCCTCACATTCGAGGGACAGTGCAGAGGAGACCTGAGGAGAAACTGAACTGCAGTCGCGCAGCACTTCTCTCAGGGCCGGCCGAGTGTGTGGGCGTTGACAGGCCGCGGAGATTATTCTATTCAAACAGCACGCAGAGTTTATCAGAGCCACTCCGCCGGCAGCAGGGCAGGTGTGAAATGCCTGACTCTCTCCAGCCCCAGCCTGCTCTCCCCGTTGGTGTCACTCACTGCCCCCACACACAGCGCCTCTCTGGGAGCACTGCAGCAATCTCTCACTCTCTCTCTTTCTCTCCCGCTCGCTCTCTGATCTCCACTGTCATCCACCACAAATTAAAGCCTCTGGCCAGAAACTCAAAAGACATTTCTGCCACTGTTGAAGCAGGGGCCGGTGCTTCCTAAGAGCAGAGCCTGCAAACAGCTCTGAGCCCCAGTCCTCGCTCTGCTGCTCCGGCACCGCACATCCATGTGGGCAGACGTACCCCAGCGGACCAGTGCGGAGTCTGGCGTCCCTCCTCTGCAGCAGCAGCTTTGCATTTACCCGTGCCTCTGCCAGTGTAATTTAAAACCCACGGCTTTCCGTTCCATTAGATGTTTAGTTTTTGACTCCAAGCAGGAGAGGCCAATGTGAACAGTATTGCACATGTGGACTGTAGGGCCCTGAATCTGTTCACTTACATTTTGTCTGTTTTTAAAGTTAGAATCCCAAAATTATTCTCTAACAACATTATCCTCGCTGCCCATCTTGATACAGCTTTATAAAGCATCCTGTCACTTTGTTTTCATAGGAAACAAACACAAAAAAACTCCACATTCAAGTCACCATCATGTTTACCATGGGAAGGATCTGGGAAAACATGCTCAAGAGTCAGCTGATCGCAATGCAAGCTCTGTTACAGGCAGGCCAATGTAAAAGCCACAATTCCACTGGAAATACATATGCTGTTAGTTTTCGACTGGCTGATGGCAGAAATATCGACATCCGCAAGTACAGAAGTACGCTTCATCTTTCGAGATGAGGTTCTCATTTGCATTCCTGCACACAGCTAGTAGTTAAAACCTGGCAGGGGATGCATATTCGTACATCAATGGCTTCTCAGCCTGAAATAAAGGCTGTCTTTTGTTTTTAAACATAAATCCCACCATGTGAAATATTTCTGTAACACTGCTGCACTGCCAGCTTCGGTACCTCCCATATGGTTTCAGAGTGGGAGAGGGAAATGGGCTTTGGCAGTATTGTACAACAGAACCATATTTTTTAATGTGGACTTTTTAAAATATTGCAGCTGCAGATCCAAACTGGTAACAGTACAGATGCCAGAAGGAAAAGGTCAATACATCGAGGGGGTAAGTATTTTCCATTACCAATGAGCGTGTTGATGCACGGTAACAAATGGTCGTCTTGCAGCAGGTTTATATAATACAGTGTAAATACTGGTAGAAATAGGTAGAAACAACTTCAGTTAGAAGGTGATCAATTTCAGTGTCTGAGGTGCCTAATTGGATCCACTGGGTTCCTTGCACAATTATATTCTTAATACGAAGGAAACCTGTGCCCGATATTCGAACCAATGCGCAGGACGACTGTAAAGTTGCTTCATGACTTCCAACAAAAAATGTCAATGGAGTTTAACGTTAACAGACAAGGGAATATTCACCTTTGACGACTGCTGGCAGTATCTGTATTGTATTAGTTATCAGCAGCGCCTCTCCAGGACACTGACAACTCGGGATGGTTCGCTGGGGCCACGAGGAGTTCAATTTAGTTTGTTTCTGTTCCAAGGTGTTTCATTGGCAGGACTCTCTGACAAGAACAGATATGATAAAACTGACACGCAAGACAAATATTTACAGGAGAGAGAATTAAAAATTAGTTCCTAATAAACAAATTCCAATTCCAGTACAAACACCAGATAGCGTTTCTGCTGCTCTCCCGGGCCTCAGCAGTGAACTCTTGAAGCCCCGTGGAGGTGAAGAAA
The DNA here is from genome assembly GCF_036373705.1 of Amia ocellicauda. Classification (NCBI taxonomy): domain Eukaryota; kingdom Metazoa; phylum Chordata; class Actinopteri; order Amiiformes; family Amiidae; genus Amia; species Amia ocellicauda. The sequence continues at coordinate 22,222,174 of NC_089872.1, forward strand.
CTGGTAACAGATGCACATCTGCACTCAAGCCTGGCATGGCTGTTTGCTTTCCTCACTTCCATCACTGCTGTAAAGTAACCTCTCCTTTACCTCATAAAGAACCGCAATAGACAGTAAAGAGTGCTGTGAGCGCTACAATATGAATTACAGCCATTGGATTCAAATTCAAGCCTTCTCCAATTGCAAGATTAAAACTGTTGCAGCCAAATATATATATTTATATTGTTTTTTTTCATGTTTATCTTTCTTTTCCCTCAGACAGATTAAGAAAGTATGCAGCTATGAAATGATTCATTGCATGGAAAAAATGCAGAGACTCCATTTGTTTCAGATCTCGGGCGATTGGAGAGGCGGCCGGGCTGCCGAGCACATGTGTTGCCCAGGGAGGGGCGCTCCGGCACTGCGGGAAGCCGGGAAGGCAAAGTGACGTGTCCTGTTTACAAATAAAAGAGTGAATGGACTGGAATTGCCCCAAGTTGAATGTGTGTCCTTCCATTCATAAACATTTCTAAATATATACATTACTGCACTTTTGTAATGCTTTGAAATGTCTTGTGTAAATTGTGAATGACCCTGTATAAGGGGTTCTGCTAATGAATGAATGAATAGCAGTACATGCCTCTGAATACTACTGATCTTTTGGGTTTTAAGCCACTCATGAAGAAGAGCTGAACAGAATTGGCGTGTGGTCACTGCCAGGCTGAATTCCCACACAGTCTGTGTGACGGAGAATATGTCTTCCCTGCTTCTTGAACGGGATGTCTGTGCCTTTTCATTGTTCTTTCCGGTCAGCCATTGTGCTCTTTACTTCTGGTTTGGCTGAACTGGGCTTCACAGTCACTTCTAAAACTGCATTCTGCAATCAGCTCACCCAGCATAGGAGGCGTGAAGAACAGATTGTTTGCACGCTTTGAAAAGCCCTGGAAGCAAAGAATGCCTCTGAAAAATGCACAGAGAGTCCCTGGTAATCAACACAACTGCACTGGACAACACAGGCTCCCAGCGAATACACACGTCTGTAATCTCCCTGCAAGGAGTTAAATGAAAGGCACGAGGAAAGCATCGGCGCATTAGTATCCTTGGAAGCTGCTGAGCACATTCGCGTGCAATCTAGGGGAGCAGGTACCGCAATCACGAGCAGGAGTGGAAAAACGCCGTAAACAGGTCAGCTCCAAATGCAGACTTTAAAGTGATGAAACACATGTCTCGGTGTGGCGTGTTAAACATGTTAATTGTAAGCGACTTTTGAAAGAAAAAACACGTCAGGTTCATGCAATGTGTCATCAATTCCAACCGAAACAATAATAGAAGGACCAGGATGTTGGATTACACAGAAAGCAGCCGTGCCTGATGAATGAAGGGCGTTAAAAAAGACTTGCTTATCAAACTCTTTGCTACTGCTTTATAAGAATGATAGTTTAAAATCATGCAACAACGATGATAAGAGACTGGGAGGCAGATTCCTGTGAAATTCGCAAAGAGATTAACTGGGGTTTGTTTCTTGAGGTTGGACCAGCTTCAGAGGAAAGTCTCTAAAATAGTTTACATTACCGGCTTCACATTCCTGTCTGACACAAACACGAAAAAAAGAAAGAAAAAATCGACATCCCATTGAAGTGGACAGAAAAATGTGAAAGGAAATCAGCATGATGCTATCAGCCCCAGACGGAAATTCAGACTTCGCCTCGGACAGCAGGTCTCACTGGGCAGGACTAAACTCCCAGTCCCATCCAGAGGCGGGTTCGTCCATTTTGTGGCCCCAATCAAAGCTCAGTTTAGGGGCCCCTCCACCGCTATCTATCCTGCCATTGTAGCGTCTCCGCACACACCGGTGTGGTGATCCCGTGTCATTATAGATGCGCTACAGTACCGTCAGTGTCCTCTTCTGAGTTAAAATAGGAGAGGGAGACATTTTCTTACCTGATCGTAATTTTCATTTCGCTGGCTTTCATTGAATGAAGATGGCAGAGGTACGGTGGCTCAGATGTGTCAAGACGCGCTGAATGAAATGAGCGTTTGTGCGCAGACGGACGTGCAGGCGGAATCGCGCAATTCAGTTTGGACACGGAACACATTACAACAAAGTACGTTTAAGCAAACACCATATTGAGTGTATCTATTTAAATACAAGTCGTTTATATAACAATGCATGCGTGTGTGTATAGACAGAGCTCATTGTGACAGTGTGTGTGTGTGTGTGTGTATGTAGGTGTATGTGTATGTGTATATGTGTGTGTGTGTGTGTGTGTATGTGTGTATAGACAGAGCTGCTTGTCACAGTGTGTGTGTGTGTGTGTGTGTATGTAGGTGTATGTGTATGTGTATGTGTATGCGTGTGTGTGTGTATATAGACAGAGCTGCTTGTGACAGTGTGTGTGTATGTGTATACAGTGGAATACCTTTCCTGATGCCTTTTAAAGCACGAAGATTGTTATTCATATTAGAATATTTAAAAGCAGTTTTCAATAATATATTGCTTAATATTACATTTGCTGCCAAAATGTACCTTATGTGAGTTGTATTTTGAGTCACAGAAGAGCGAAGAGAGAGATATCTAACTCGCATGACAGATGACAGGGGACCCTGATTAAATGCTATTCCAGTAATCAGAGCTGCATTTGAGTACAACAGAGAGACAGAACGCCCTGAGGGCCAGACGGCAGCGAGGGCCGCTGTTTGCACGAAGATCTTGCTGTAACGCAGATCGTGCCGTCGACGGGCCGGAGCCTCGCGTCCGAGGGCAGTGAGAGCCGCATGTCTTCGCTGTGCCATCACTCCTGCGTTAGAAGAGCTCCGCACCCCGTAATTCCCGGGGCCTGTTTTTATGGGAGTGAGCACAATGCTACATGTTCCTCCTGGACGTTGCCAATGGAAATATATGAGCACACCGTATCGGTTTCCACCCTGATGGGTTTCGCAGTAACGCAACTCTGCAGTAATGGAACTAGTATTATTATGGCAGCGGTTTCAAAAGATATGAACATTTTTGCAGCCCATTAGACAACTTTGGAAAACCTGCTTCAGATTTCCGCAGGCTGTGCCAAAGCGTTTATTATTTAAACTGACCTTCTTTGGGCTGCTAAGGAATGTCACTCAAGTTACTTCTTTTCAGATTGTTCTCACTGAAGTTTAAACCCCCACAGGTCCCAATGGAAATTCACCATAAACTTTATTTATTTATATATTCCTCGTGTTGTTACCTACTCCCAGAGGACATTAGCTGTCTGAATACCTACTGTGCAGTAACTCTAGCTCACTATGCATGAGCAAAATACACCCATTGACAGCGTTGACAATGTATTGGATTTAATTACACTACTGCCCTCACCCTGTCCATAACAAACTGTAAATCTAAAATTCATCTGGTAAATGCTACTATGCATGGTGTCAGATCTGATAGGCCTGGATAATAACGATATAATGCATATTAGGCACAGTACTCAGAACATAAGAAAGCGTCCAATCGAGAGGAGGCCATTCGCCCCATCATGCTCATTTGGTGCCCATTAATAACTCAGTGATCAAGGATCCTATCCAGTCTGTTTTTGAATGTTCCCAAATTGTGTCTTCAGCCACATCACTGGGGAGTTTGTTCAGATTGTGGCGCCTCTCTGTGTGAAGAAGTGTCTCCTGTTTTCTGTCTTGAAGGTCTTGAAGCCCAATTTCCATTTGTGTCCCCGGGTGCGTGTGTCCCTGCTGATCTGGAAAAGCTCCTCTGGTTTGATGTGTTCGATGCCTTTCATGATTTTGAAGACTTGAATCAAGTCCCCACATAGTCTCCTCTGTTCCAGGGTGAAAAGGTTCAGTTCCTCAGTCTCTCAGTAGGACTTTCCCTTCAGACCTGGAATAAGTCTGGTTGCTCTCCTCTGAACTGCCTCTAGAGCAGTGATATCTTTCTTGAATGTTTATTTATTGTGTTTAATTCTATCATAACCAAAAAAGAGTTTGAACCCATTATTTGTTCTTGCATCACAATCCCAGTGTGCTTCTGGTGATGGTTTATTGACCTGCTCCTGTACCAAGCAGGAGGGATACAGGCAGCTCACACACATCCTCCTCTATCTTCGTAAACAGGTGGAAATCGACAGATGCACAGGAGTCCATGGAATCAAACCTGCTGCAACAGAGGACCTTCGGAAAGGCTTCAGGATGTTGGTGGGTGTTACATGATTCTTTCAAAAGCATCACATGATCTTTGCTAAGATAAAACCAGTTTGAAGCTCATCTTTCTGATATTGTTGGGCCTTTTCTTTATATTGACTAGTTATTACAATATTTCAAACTCTAGGACTAAACTATTTATACATAATGAAGTAAGAAGTGTATGTTGAGGTTCGTCGTACAGAAGCCACAGCTGATTACAGAAGTGCTTTGACAGGAAAGGAAAATAAAATACTTTAGACAGAGATGAATGAACACATGCCATAAAACCTTAGACAAGTCAAAAGTCATGGGTTATAATTTAAATGACTGGCACTCGAACTGTAAAATCTCAATATTAAATGTTCCAGTAGTTTCTTGGTCTTTATTATATATAAAGTGTGTGTTTATATATTTGCACCATAAATCCCATTTCCTTCAGAGAGTTCAAACATGGGTGACTGAGCACATCGGTCTTCTACATTTTCTGCTCTGCTCCTCTGAGGAATGTTTTTGTTACGTGATATCGCACAAAATGACACAAAACATTGAAAATTACAATGAAAAATCGTTGGCACTTGTTACGAAGTCTATAGACACCAAGAACGGTTATATTTTTTCATGTTAGGTCACCTAATGGTTAATTGATTTGATGCACTTTTGCTGTTTCCCACTTTTACGGGCACAGCGTTGAAGTCATGCGCTGTGGCACATGGTACAGATTATGTGCGTGTTTAGTAACCCGTTCCTATAGTTTATACTAAATAGATATCGAATGAGATCACGCGTGAATTGCACAGCTGCATCAAAAAGTGTCCGTTTCCCCGAAAGGCCGTCGTCCCCTCTGTGTGGCGTGTCTGTGAATTGGGGCGGGGGACATCGCGGGACCCTTTCCGATGTGTCATTAGCGCTCACTGACTCATGCAAGCCCTCGTCCTCCTCCATGTGCATCCACTCACTCAGAGAAAACTCCAAGGCCGGCCTTTGAAGCAGTCGAGCATGTGAAGTGCTCAATCAGGACTTAAGCCCCATCTGGAGCGGGTTACCGTCTCTGACTCACGCAGGCCCGCTTGCGTCAGCGTGTTTGGGAGTTTTACGGGGCTCGGGACGATGCCGGTCTCTACTGTATGATCTCCTCGTCCGACACGGCCATCTTCCTTCCCTGGGCCGGCGGAGCCTGACAACCATGATTCTCCGGACAGGAAACAAAACCATCTCCTTCGAACGAGAGAGTTTCCGTCTCAGTGTAGTGGAGATGGTGATGTTTAACCCTAGTGATGCACTGTGGCACACCTGGGGCTGCGGGAAACAAAGAGGAAGAGACTTTCTGACAAAGATTATTCCCACAGAGACCCTTACAGATCCAGTCGGGGTTAGTTAGCACTCTAAGGGAAGGCATCACAGCTGAGGCGATGGGAGAGCTGCTTTTCCACTGCTTGGTTTGAACAGTTCAAAAAGGTGCAAACTGTAAGAAGCAAAGCAGGGAAATGTGCCCCAGAAATAAAGTAATGGGATATTGCTCAGTTCGCTGAACGGGCAGAATGTTTAAATCCCTCTCAAATGTATGTGACGGGGATTTACTCCCAATACCCCAATATAACCCCAATAGCAGACATTTCTAATGGTGAGAGACTTCTTGCATTGCTACTCTAAGCTGGAATGCCGTTCATTTTCTTGTGTGATTGTGTAATTGTTTCCAGGACTGCACTGTACGTTTTGTATATGCAACCTTTACAATTAACTAATTGTAATCATTCAACTGGTTAGCATGTGAGTATTAATGGTATACAAGAGCCTTTCACAGACCCAAAATGGTCCCGAGGGGTCCTGCGTTGTAATGACATATGCAGCCCAACGCCTGGATTCAGTCCCGGAGAATATGGTTGAGAAGAGAAATGGAAATTAATAGAAACCATGAGAGATCTCTGGGGATTCGTCCTGCAGAGCGCTTGGCTTTCTGTTAATAGCCAAAATACTCCTACCTTTTCCTCCATACGGTCCTGTGTCACTCCGAGGGGCCGCAGATCTTTCTACGCCTCCCCGCCTGCACTGCACTGCGAGGGCCATCTTCACAACTAAACATGAAGTCACATTAACACAACACACCTGTATCCAATTAGCAGCGTGTGTTGTATTAATTGTTAGCCTTACCAGACATGAATATTGCACAAGGGAAGAACAGACTGATCCATACATTAGGCACTAGCCGCTGCGAAGGGGAGTTATAAGACACACCTGATCGCTCTCGACTCGCAGGTGAAGCCAGACCATGGGAGGAGAGGAGCGTCACGGGAGGAGAGGAGCGTCTCGGCAGGAGCATCACCCAAAGTCCGAGTCGTGAACACCACTAACGACACACACATGGTCAGCTGACCTCTCTGTGAGACCTGACCACTGGGTTCACCGGTCGGCACCATCCTGCGGAGGCCATAAGGACACTAGGGCTGAAACGTAATACTGCGATGGCAGATTGATGAGACGCACTGTTTCAAGTTGAGCTAAGAAGACAAAAAAGATATGAGGTAACAGACATTTGAACTGTTGTTTTCCTCACGGTTTTGCTGCAGTTTATGTGCCTGTAATCCAAGTCATTTGTTTTGGCTGAGTTCATGGCTGAGTGGTTGAGTTTGGAGGAGGGTTTCTGATCCAACTGTGATTTAAACAGTCCTGTCAACGAGGAATATTTTAGATTTGTTATTATTACTATTAACATTATCCAGACCAAAACTACTAATTGCTGTTTTGGAGAAACGAAAGCGATGGTTTTATTGAGAGAGGTCTATAGATTCAGATTTTCCAAGTAATTAATCAAACAACAATAATAATAATAATAATAATAATAATAATAATAATAATAATAATCAAATACAAGTCAGAGAGGCAGGTTCCCAGCTTGCTAGTCCTCCACAGGTACGATCCTGTGTTTCTGGATATCATTGTCAAACACACTGATTCTCAGAGGACGTTGTGCAGCTGCGTCCCATGGCAGTCAGACTAGTGAATCTCATTTTGGAGTTTCCCACTTATTTTCCACTTTGGGATCAGCTTATAACAATCCCGGCTTGGCCGTTTCAGAATTATAACTCAAGCTGTGTCAAAACTGCTGTCCCACTCAATGTATTTTCCATCATTACTGCTAATGTAATACTGTAACCACCCAGAGACAGTGCGCTAAATCAAACGAGAGATTTATCAAACCACAGCACAGACATATTTGTGGTCAGTAATATCTGTGACTGTTCTGTGTGGTATTTTTAAGAAATTACAGTCTGATTCCAATTAAAGTACTGTAAACATACTGACATGCCATCTGCCTCTTGTTTCCGATTTAGGATCTGCTTGGGTTTTGTTTTTGTTTGTTCCTTAAAGACCTGCTGAGAAACACTGCAGTGTCTAGGATAGACTTGGTTTTGAATCATGGAATAAATCTGGTTGCTCTCCTCTGAACTGCCTCTAGAGCAGTGATATCTTTCTTGAAGTGTGGAGCCCAGAACTGTCCACAGTATTATTGTGGAAGAATTCACATTCATTTCATGTGTTGAGTAAAACCTTTACAGTGCGGTTTAGAAGGACGGTGTCTGAGCAGGCTGTGCTGGGACCAGTGTGGCCTGAGACTCAGTCCCAGTCCAGTAAAGCAGGATGCCTTTACACAAATCTCCTCCAAGGCTCGTCTCATAGGTGTTAGCGAATAGTTCTGTGAAACCTATTAGAAGCGATATAGCCCATACAGCCCAATGTGAGCATGTCTGAATGAACACTTAGGGTGTCGTTTTCCATATGGGGATGTCTGGGGCCCTCGGTAGATGCAGATTGTGCTGCAGTCAGTGATGTGCCCAGTCTGTGGCAGCGATGTTGTCTTCTTCCACTGCCCCCCCAACAGCTCAGCTCTTGTCCAGCCTGGTATCCCTGCACGGTGTCAAAACTGACATTGCAAGACTCTGTCACATATAGACAAGACCGCAGTGTTATAAAACAGCTGTTTGGAGGACTTTGTAGCCTTAGTATATCCATGTCAGTGACTAAGATCATTGCATTTCCTGTCAGATACCAGAACACAGTTGATATAAAACAGTTCAGCGGCCAAGCATCATGCCAAAGCCTGGGGTGAGGCCAGTGATGGGAAGCACAGGGATACCCTGTATGGCAAGAAAAAGTAACTGGTTTTATTTGTATGTACTCAAAATAAAGACACAAACAACAAATGTAGTCAACACTGTTTCAAAGCAAGAGAGAAAGCACTACATATCCCAGAATGCCACTCCTCAAAGGAGCTGCATTATTGATTCATCGATTAGCCTAATTGTTATACAAACCTGTGGGCAGTATGGGCTTAACGAGGCTATAAAAGGCAGGGTGTGTGCTGCAGTGGGGGTTTGTCTCTGTCTGGTGGGGAAAAAGGCCTGTTACATTTGAAAAGGTCAGTATGTTTATGTTTGTGACGAATATTAATTTATATTCAATGGTGCTCGTTCAAATAGGGAGAGGGAAGTTTTTTTAATTCCATTCTCTGTTTGGTGGGGAAGAAATGTGTAGCAGCTTGCAGGACAGTGCCTGATGATTGCTCTCTGCCTTAGCAGCAAGGTGATAATAAAAAACGTTTGCATGAGACCCTTAATTACAGAGTGAATTAATTGGCATAGTTTCTCTGAAGGCACATCTGACTTCTGGTCTTTTTCATTCCTTTTGTCAAAACTCATTTTTCACACCACTCTTCAGCTTCCACATGCATTCTTGTTCAGATTCCTTGACAATCTGAAGGTTTTTTGGCTGAATATGTGGAAAATGCTGTAACATTTTAAAGCAATTATGCTTTAAAATTTGTTTGAACTGTAAATTTCTGTCAAACTCATCGGTGTGCCATTAAGGGTTCAAACCAGAGTTATTTCAGTCCGTGGGATAAAGACCATGTTGTTAATTAATGTTGTGGAGGAAAGATCTGCAATATTCTCATTGAAAGAACAAATCTCAATCTTTTATAATGTGTGTGATGATATTTTGTACCATAAATCATTTTCAGTCACGTTTGAGTTACAGAAACAGGATGTCATATTTTCCACAGTCTAATTGTATTAAATGGTGATTGCATTTAAAAAGGCATTGCATGATATGTGTTTTTACATTTGATCCAGCTTACTCTCATGCTTTTTAAACGAGGTATTTCAGAAGCACTGAAGCAGGCTGGTAGGAAAACCTGTTTCGTTCCCCTTTACTGAAATGACTGGGGACAAATCAAATTGTGGGAGACTGAATTAATCTCAAAACTGGAGGTTAGAAGGTTGGTTTAGTTTAAAGGCCGCTCTGCTGAATGCAGGGCTTTCTGAACTTCAGATCTCATTACTGTTGAAATGCATTAGCTGATCCTTACAGAAAAGTGCTCTATATATATCTATATCTATATCTATATATATAATCTGTTTTGTTGTAGTATACTGATCGCCACAGCGTTGAGAGTTGCATCTGCTTCAGTGAAGCTTTTGACAGTGCATGAAACAAAATTAGCCAGTTCCTTCCTTGCCTGTTCTTTACAACACCGAAAAACACGGATCTTGGTCCCCCTTCACACTCTTCACAGACTCGGGCACATAGTGTATAAATTAGGCTGCCAGAGCCAGAAGGATCAAATATCCCAGTCAGGAGGTTTTTGAGGATGGATTTCCTCTGAAGTTCAGAAATGTCTTCGGGTTCTTTAGTGCGGTTATGAGAAGGCAGGAGGCCGGCTATAATGGATATTGCTTCTCGGTATCAGTTTGGCGTTAAAAATATTTCTCAGTCTGGCTTTCCGTTCTAGGTGAGTTTGAGTGGGCTCAGCAGACAGTTATGTAGTTGTCTTTGCCGAGGAAGGTCGCAGTCGCTTGTCAAACCATTAAACATCTCCCAGAGGAATTGGCGTCTAGCAGGGGCTGGTGGAGTAACGAGTGCATGCTTCCTCATACATCAGGGGGAGGGCCGTTCTGAGCAGTCAGAATGTATGTTTTATTGGCTTCCTTTAGAAAGAGAGGTAAAAATAGACGTATCAACCAGAAAATAATGCGCAGGTTATTTCCACCGGGATCCTGAGTCCTAAAGCAAGTAAAAATGTACAGGAAATGTATAAGAAAAGCCCAAATAATTGCATTACCAGTTGTTCTATTACAGCAGCAGATGCAGGCTACATAAGAGGAAGAGAGTCATTTTGTAAAGTTTGTTTGGTCCCCTGAAAGTGACTGTGAACGCTTTGGCTCCAGGTGACGTCATCTCTGGGGCTTCGAGCTCCGTGTTGGATACGACTCGAGGGCTGTGGCTGTTTGGGTCAGATCCTCGCAGCCGAGCGCCAGTCCCTCATCTGCAGGGGTGTGACACTGGATAATGAGACATAGGTCTCTGTTTCTTGGAAAAGGAACATCCCTGCTAACGAGGAGAGCTGCCACGATTGCCCTTGGGCAGTAAAGGTAGTAAAATAAATCAGAAAGTAAATGTTCTCAAGATCGATCTGTATTTGATTAGAGATGGTCTTCTGTGCTACCTATGGCCTTGGTGTGGAGCCACAACTGTGATGTCATTTGGAAATGTCTGAGCAGTAAATCTGACGCAGTGCTCTCTGCCACTGCCCTGGAGTCCCATTAGTGCCGGAAACTATAAAAGAAACGCTTAAAATAACCTTTATTGCAATGTAAATCTCCAAGAAGCATTTTTATCTCTACTGATGAATGTTTAAAAACAGAAATAAGTTTGGCCTGAGCTGGTATGAAAGTAAATCAAGTCAAAGTCACAAGACAATCTTTATCAGATGAGTCCAGGCCAGGCAGGAGATGTTTGTGTCTTTGATAAAGTGTACTGGTATAAATTGTGCGTAGATTACTGAACAAACTTCAACTTTTTGGGGGACAGAGGATTGAGGGACCCCATCTCCCCAGGTGCCTCTGCTCGTGGGCCACAGTCCGCCTGCAGGTGGTGTTGTATGACCTGGGTCAGATCAGGGAGGCGGCCCGGCCTGGTGGACAGCAGTTTCTCTGTGATGTAACTTCTTCCCAGAGTGCACAGCTGCTTCTCACGTGAGGTGTCACCCGCTGGTCAGTAACGGGGATATCAGACTTTGAAAAGGCTGACCTGATTGGTCCCCCTGCTCCCTGTTTGAGATGGGGGGCAATCATCTGAGGTTTGTTCTGCTAGTGGCAGATGCTCCCAAGCTCATAGCATGGACTTTTCACTCTCTGAAATCCTGTATGAAGCATCAACACTGACTGACTACCTGCTACAGTAGTGACTACAGTGACCTTTTCTACAGATGTCCAGACTATTTAATGAGAATCCATTTGCCAATAAAGTCCTGTAAACTATCTGCCATCAGCAATAACAGGAACCTGAAGACTGATTAGGAGTGAATGGTAAAACGCTGGGGTCCAGCTCTGATTAATGACCTAGGGACTCATGCTTGGCTGCTCTTTCTGTTCCTCCGGTCTTGGATGCCAGGATGCTGGTCTGTGAGATCCCGAGGGGGGTGATTTATTCCCTGTGAAGACGGCAGTACACCTGGCACACTGACATCAGCCCGCTCTGTCCAGTTACTGTCAGTGTGTTGTATGGAGGCCAGCATGGCAGTTACCTTATCGGTAACTGGAAGGAGGACCCCAGTCTGCGCCCCCATTAGAGACCCAGTTGTCTAACAGGGAGGAGATCCTCATTGCACAGAAGACACTTTCCTGCAGCTGCTTTCTCTCCCCGAGCGCTGGGCCGACTGCGACCTGGTGTGACCTGAACTCTGGGCTGAAATACTCAAATAGGAGTTCGTAACGATCATATAAAAAGAGATACGAAACCACAATGATCAGATAAGGTGTTGTTTATATCCTTTTCTCAAGTTTATTTTCAATCTTGTCAACAAAATGATTTGCAGTCAACAGCGCTTTAGGTTCGTGAGATCAGCCACCAAATCGGACAGATGTTCTTAATCTCGGGTTTCTCCTGCACCACTGGAGTCTGGTCTTCTCCGGGTGCAGTGTGGGCTTTCTGTGACCATGGCAGCCCAAATCTAGTTGTGAAGCTCCCTCTGCTGGACGTTTTGGGATATGGCACCTTTTGATGAATTGTGGGCTCCCCTTGCTTTTCCTGCTCTGGTGTTTTGTGGTGTAAGAGACCAGAGATCAGGGTTGAGCTGTAACTGTCTGCAGACTGGGGGGGTTGTAGTCTGCAGTTACATTAGAGGGCACTTAATACTCTGACCTGAACCCTGACCCTATGCTGTATACCTCTGTGTACACAGTCCTGGCACCTGCTTGGTTTGACCCAGACAAGCCTGCTAGTATCAGCCACTGATTGTTTTCACACCTGTTTTCACCTATCCGTACTCTTTATTAACATGGGTTGTTCATTGTGCAGATTTCCTTTCAGGTTTTGAAAGGTTACGTGTGAAGCGGGGTGTGGCCAACTGTCCGAGCGATGCTCTTCCATCCGGCTCCGATGGGGATCTGCGTAATGAGAAGCGGGGTCTATTAAAGTGATTTTCTTCAAAGGATCGGAGTAATTCATCATTCTGTCGGGAGCCGTGATTTAGGCCGTTTCTGTGATGAAAGACATTCCTCCCCTCGATAAACATTGATCTCTTGCTTCTTTTGATCACGGCCTGGCAGAGCTGCTCTGAGCATGGGGCTTCCTCCGAGAACCGGCCTCGCCTGACTTCCCGTTATTGTTGAAGATAACTATGGACATTTGACCTCAAATGTATTTTCATTCTTCCAGTTAAATAAAGGTTTAAATGTACTGCTTTAGGACACTCGGTAATCCTGCAGCTGCTTGTCTGGAAATCAAAATACTGCCCTTTACCTTTTTAGGTTTATTAGATTGTGTTTTAGAGAAGTGCTGCCATACAAGAGGGTTAATTGAGCAATTAACACCAACTGTTCTGCAAGTATTTCCTGTTGCATAAGGATTTCCTCTAGCTTCAGACTAAATTAAACAGATTGAAGTAGAAAATGCGAGTCCATTCTGAAGCTTTAGGAAATGTAAAGGAATGCATGTGAATTTATTCTTGGAAAAACAAAAAATGAAAAAGCTCTGTACAGCCGTACTCAGACTGAGACTTTTTACTGACATGTGTGAGATTGCCTTCAGGGTGATAGATGGTCTCAGGCTGGAAGCTTGGCTACTTTTAGAAATGACAAAGTGGTGTCACAAACCCGTGTGGACGCCGAGCACATTTCCACTCTGTGCCGCAGACAGTTTGAACTCCGACGGTGACTTAGTGTGAAACCAAAACCGAATGTTGGGTTCTTCACTTCAAAGTTGCCTTGCGGTTTATTAAGATGAAGGCAGCGTGTTGATAAATTATTCATTTCCTTAGAAGCTTGTGTGCCAAGACGAATTGCATGCCCATAACACTCTGCAAGCACAGAGGGATGGAGAATTCGCAGGGCAACGAAAGAGAGGAAGGACTTGCACCTCATATTTTGTTGAATAAACAACCTTGTTTTTGAGAAGGGATTTGCCAAGATCCTTGGTAAGACCCACATGGGAACCATTGAGTTTTAAGATCATTATTCAGCTGAACTACTAATGAGTTAAATATCCTGCTTGGCAGAGTTTACCAGATACGATGCTGACTTCATGACATGCATCTGTACTGGTTCCTGCGTGGGAGAGGGTGTCATTGTTACTACACAGTGGGGTTAAAGCAGGACAGCGGCCTGTTGAAATGCAGCGACTTTTGTGCGGCGGTCAGCGTTTCACAGGCCTGTCAGACAGCTGTGAGAGGCGCTGGGAGTCTTATCAGGTTTATTCGGTATAGATGCATTTCTACAGGAAGAGACTCTACTCGGACACTTTATCCTCACGATGCGTTCCCAGACATGACAGCCGAGAGCAGACTGGGTGACCGAACGGCTGTAAATTGCGTGTACATTCCCTGACAGGTTGTTTGGAAAGTGTGCTGGGGATCTATAGGACAGGAGATCATATGGAACCTCTTAGAGTGTGATGTTCCTGCACATACTTTTAATAAATGCAACCCATACATTGAATTCAAGCCATTACAGCTTTTCTTATTTTTCCAGGCAGTGTAGCATGAACACACAAGGCCTGCCTTTGATTATTCCTAAGGTTTTTCAGAAGTGCAGTGAAATGTTGTAGGTGACAGGGAAGAGACGGCCAAGCAGTAAAAAAAAAAAAAAAAAAACTGTGAAGTCTTCCAAACATCTCTGTTGTAAATCTAAGGAGCCCTGGGGAATCGCAGTGTCCAGCAGCCAATACTCAAATGGCCGAGGTCCAAAATAGAGACTGCAAGTGGACATTGTATTCATCTGTAGATCTGTCTATATACCCAACAGTCTAACTATTTACCTGTCTGTCTTTGCATGTGAAAAACAATATTTGCTATTTGCTGATTTCCAGTGTAGCCAAAAACATTTTCACAATATTCCCTACTTTCAATCTGACCTCCATAGTCCTGTTTGTTTTAAATGGCACCAACGTTGCTCCAGTTAAAAAGCAAACTTGCGAGGGGAGGTAGTGCATGCATGTTTAGTTAATTTTGCACAAAATGCCATGAAATCTCCCAAGTCCGTCTCCGCTAATTAGTTTAGAAAGAGACCTCTGGACTGAAAAGGTGCGTTTGATTTTTCGAGTTAATCTTTTCGGCAGCAGATTCAAATGCAAGAGTCCAGCACATGAGGAAAATGTTAAGATGTTGTCAATAATGGTCAGCGAAATATTAAAACAATATTAGTGCTGCATTTCTTCTTTAAACTGTAATGAGAAACAGGCTCCGAATGCAAGACAAAACATCAAGATAGTGGAGCTGTGCAATTTGATATTAACAACAGTGACCTGGCGAACATTCTCCTTGAAAAAAATCTTTTTTTGTATTTTTTGTGAAAGTAGGTCAGTAGGACAGTTTTCTTGAATATATAATTGAAACTAGAACAAAATATTCATATTGGAACTGAAAATCACTGTTAAAAAATCAACAACCTTAAAAGACCGAGCTGACTCTCTGAATAGGCAACGTCATGAAATCACATTTAAATACCATCGATTATGTGCTGCAGTCACTCCCGGATCATGTGCTGAGCATGTGTTAATGAAGTTTAAATGGGAACATGTGTTTACATTTGCTCCCATTTCGGATGCATGTATCTAACAAGGAGTCAGAGGCCTGCAGAGGCCAAGCTTAGTCCTCCTGCGGTTAAAATAACACGCATCAGAAATCATAGAGGTGGAAAAACAAACGAGATCAGAAGGTAGTTGTAATGAGGCATGTGATCTGATGGTACAGCCAATCTGTGGGGCTGTAGACTGATTTATAGCTGCACCATTTAGGTGTAAATTGCAGCCTTCGTGTGGGATGGAGAGAGAAATGCCATCTAATGCCACCATGGGGATGGTGGCTGATGGGCAGGAATTGTGTTGGAATTGGCCTGGATATAATCCTGGCTCCAATATTGTCTTACACACCTCCAGGGGGCAGCAGAGTCATGCATTGAAGAGTATTTCTGTTTTCTGTGCTGCTGGAGGGGTGTGGTGTTGCTGACTGGACTGTGCCCATGCCCTGCGCTGTGCCACAAGCAGGGAGCAGGTCGTAGCCATGCCCTCCTGTAAACTCAGCAGAACATTTATATAAGAACATGAGAAAGTGTCCAATCGAGAGGAGGCCATTCGACCCATCATGCTCGGTTGGTGTCCATTAATAACTAAGTGATCCAAGGATCCTATCCAGTCTGTTTTTGAATGTTCCCAAATTGTCTCTTCTGCCACATCGCTGGGGAGTTTGTTCAGATTGTGACGCCTCTCTGTGTGAAGAAGTGTCTCCTGTTTTCTGTCTTGAATGCCTTGAAGCCCAATTTCCATTTGTGTCCCCGGGTGTGTGTGTCCCTGCTGATCTGGAAAAGCTCCTCTTGTTTGATGTGGTCGATGCCTTTCATGATTGTGAAGACTTGAATCAAGTCCCCACGTAGTCCTCTGTTCCAGGGTGAAAAGGTTCAGGTCCTCAGTCTCTCAGTAGGACTTTCCCTTCAGACCTGGAATAAGTCTGGTTGCTCTCCTCTGAACTGCCTCTAGAGCAGCGATATCTTTCTTGAAGTGTGGAGCCCAGAACTGTCCAC
Organism: Amia ocellicauda; assembly: GCF_036373705.1. Taxonomy (NCBI): domain Eukaryota; kingdom Metazoa; phylum Chordata; class Actinopteri; order Amiiformes; family Amiidae; genus Amia; species Amia ocellicauda. The sequence continues at coordinate 22,238,385 of NC_089872.1, forward strand.
AGTATCCAGATGAGCTCTAACTAGTGCATTGTACAGTCTGAACATCACTGCCCTTGTTCTCAATTCTGCACTTTTGACAATATACCCCAGCATTGTGTTTGTTTGCCTTTTTTTTTTTTTATTATTGCTTCCCCACATTGTTCGGATAGAGAAAGTGAGTAGTCCACATAGACTTTGGCAGATTGCACTTTTTCTGTTGAGATGATTGGGCGTTATTTACACAGGGAATCAATCTGTGACGGGGACAGACGATTAGTTCCTGAAAACTCAGATACCGTGAGCAGGAACAGGATGGTTCGCATTTCTCGAACACAAATGAAAGATAATAAACTGCACCCTGCTGTAATTTAGAGAAATGTCTCTTTCCTCTTACAGAACTATTCCATCTGTCTTTCATTGTTCCAGGACTGTGGGGCAAAGCAGCCTCTAAATATCAGCACAGAAGCCCAGCCCTCTTATTAGGGTGTGATTTGTTTTCTCCACTGTCTTAAAGTACTACAGCTCAATTTTTTGTTTTCCTCCCTTTTTATAACAGGGGCAGGAAGCAGATCTGGATGTAAAGCATGTTCTTTGTGTCAGATCGTTTCCTTCCTCCGTGGAGGGCTGATTGGGACGTGCTACAGTGCCCATGTGTAGACCCAGAAGCAAGACTGGGGATGTCAGCCTTGAAATAGAAAGTCTTTGAGACCCTTCTATCCTTTTCAGCTCAGAGAGAACTGTAAAGATTCCAGTTGATCAGACCGACTAGTTTTATTAATGAACAAAAACTCCAGTAATTCATCATAATGATAAGGTCAAGAATGAAGTGACGTGACGAATAATTAGAGAAGATTAAAATCAAAGTGCCTCCTAACTCTCCCTGCAGCCTCTTGACTCTGTGTGTCTCAACATCTCCCTCCAGTGTTGAATACTTAAGATGTATGTATTAAGTCAGTTGTGGGTTTTATATTAAGTTCGGGTTATTTCATGAATACAGGTGACTGCAGCTTAATAAGGCGGAAATTCAGTGTTTACTTCGGGGGAAAAAATAAAATAATGCACACTAATGTAAGAACAGTTGACGGCCATCTTGGGTAGATTGTGTCTGATCACACACGCCCTACTGGAAGTCTTCAATGTTCAGGCGTGTGGGATACATTCTTCACTGATTCTGATCTTCTTGATAGCATAAGTACATCTGTATGGTTTCTTTGGATACTTGTTTAGATAGGTTATTCTCTAACATGGTTCAGACTGGCAGAGGAGTTTGTGCAGCAGTTTCCTGTCTTTGACTCCCTAATGGAAAAAAAACACCTCCCCTGGCCTGACGCCTTGTTTACATACAGACAGGACTATCTGATCTGATGGTTTTATCTCCTTCTGTTCTATCCCCTGGAGGGAAGCAAACACTGGGCACGGACTCTAAGCCCTGAACACCCAGAGATTTGGTTTCTCCTGTCATGCTAGAGGAGTGTATTTTTTGTATTAATGTTAATATTGATTTTATTTCAGTGTCAGTGGTGGTCCCTCTCCAGACAATAGCATGACTGTATGCCTGCAGGGGGGGCTGTTGTCTGTGTTATCCTGTGTGTGTGCGCGTGCGTGTGTGTGTGTGTGTGTGTGCTCACTTCCCTCCTCCCCTCGGTTCTGTGACAGGAAGTTATTTGAGAGAGAGCAGCGCCACCCCTTCCCCCTCCAGCTGGGATCCCACCCCCGCACTGGGTGGGGTCTGTGCAGAGGGCTGGTCTCAGACTCATTGCCGATACTCTCCACAGGCAATTGTTGCTCTCCTCTCTCCATCGCTGCCTGCCCTTCCCGGCGCTCCTCACTTCCCCTCCCCGGAGATTAGCAGTCCATGTGGCCAGGAGTACCAGACACGAGGTACCGTACTGCTGCCTGGCATTCCTGTGCATCTCTCTCGATCTGTCCCTGCCTCCTTTCCTTCTCAACATCACCAACTGTTTTTCTTGTTAGTTTTTTTTTTGCTCCTGAGAAAGCTGCCCAGCCAGCAGAGGTTCAGGGGCTGGAAGCACATGTGTGTGTGCAGATTGTGGAAGGCGTGATGGCACATGTAAGAGCCTTGGGGGCTGGCGGGGGCCGGGGAATGTTCTAGCGTCTGCTAGCCCGTTCCCACGGCAACCACGCTCACACTGATGAGGAAGAGCCTCAGTCTGAGCGCTGTGTGTGTGTACAGCCTGAGAGAGAGAGAGATCTGTGTGTGTGTGTGTATAGCCAGAGAGACAGACAGAGAGAGAGAGAGAGATCGAGATCTGTGTGTGTGTGTGTACAGCCTGAGAGAGAGAGAGAGAGAGATCTGTGTGTGTGTGTGTGTGTGTGTGTGTGTATAGCCTGAGAGAGAGAGAGAGAGAGAGAGAGAGAGAGATATCTGTGTGTGTGTACAGCCTGAGAGACCGAGAGAGAGATATCTGTGTGTGTGTGTGTACAGCCTGAGAGACAGAGAGATACAGAGAGAGATCTGTGTGTGTGTACAGCCTGACAGAGAGAGAGAGGGGGTTATATCTGTGTGTGTGTGTTTACAGCCTGAGATAGGGAGAGAAAGTAAATAACACTATTTTATTTTATATTTGTAAAGTTCTTAATGTTATTGTATATAATTTTAATGTACCCAATTGCTTTGGCAATACTTGTGTGAAAACATATCATGCCAATAAAGCTTGTTTTGAATTTGAATTTGAGAGAGGGAGAGGGTGGGGGTTATATCTGTGCGTGAGCTGCTCCGTGTGGAGCTGGCGTGTCTCAGTGTGTTTCCAGTGTTTTTCCTTCCTGATGAGCTCACCGTCTCCGATGGCAGCACCAGCGAGTTTCCAGCGCTTTTGTCTCGCTGCTGCTTTCTCCAGGACGGGTCGGCTCTGCTCACCAGACACGCTGTGGGTCTGTCTGTCTGTCTGCTCAGGTTCAGTCTTCCTGACAGACAGGTGGCCTCACAGTACAGGGGCTGCTGTGTTTGCTGTGGGCGAGTCGCACTGTTCCTGAGCACTTACCAAGCCTGCTGTGGGGGGGCCTTCAGTGTGGCGTGCCCTCCAGACAGACACACAGACAGACACCCCCCCCTCCCTCTCTCTCTCTCTCTCTCAAATTCAAATTCAAATTCAACGTGCTTTTATTGGCATGACCAAAAAGAAGTATTGCCAAAGCAATGGTGACAAACAACAGTTTTGAACATATACATGTACATTTGCATACATAAATACACGATATGTATGTTAAAACAGTTAACTGATTAATTTCAATTAATACAATTTAAACCATATGTCAGAGACATAAAATTGATATTAATAGTAATAAATCGGTGTACCATGGGTGTCATTGCCTGTGTCTAGGGGTGTCCCCTGTGTGTGGACTAAGTGTCCACTGTGTCCCTCAGGCTGTGGCAGGAAGCTGTACTGGGCCAGTAATATGCAGCTGGTCTCCTCTCCCAAAAGGACTGGCACTTTCTCCGAGTCTGGCAGGTCTGGAAATCTCTTATAGAGATCTGCTATTTTGGGGAAAAATTGTGCTCGTAAATGTTTATATTTTTCACATTTTAGAATAAAGTGCAGCTCTCTCTCTCTCTCTCTCTCTCTCTCTCTCTCTCTCTCTCTCTCTCTCTGTTTACTAATGTTTTCCCTGCTGTTCGGCTGTGGGAATCCCCACACTGTTGGCCAGCAGCAGCGCAGGCAGGCGCACCAGCCACTGATGTTCACTGTGAGCTTTAGACTGCATTTCAGAAGAATGCACTGGATACATTCGGTCAGAGGGATGGGCTGTGTTTTTCCCTCCCCCTCCTGGCCGTGCGCTCGGCTCTGTACAGCCCTGCACTGGGACTGTGACAATGCACAATGATCTCCACAGATCAGCCCGGGGTGTGCTGGCTGTGACACTCTCACACATGAGGAATGTCGGTCTGGTCCTCTGAAGCCCTGAGGTGAACAGGAGAGAGACTGCACTCGTGGGTCCCGTGGGTTGTCTTATCCCGAGTAGCGGGCGAGGTGAGGCTTCTTTGATCTGTGAAGGTGTGCTGTAGGGTCTGCCTGAGGGGACAAACGGAAAGTTAGGACAGGAGCTGGAGGGCGAACATGAGTTAACATCCGTGTGTGCGTGTGCGAACCTAGTGGGAAGCAGCCGGGTGAGACAGCTGCAGAGTCAGCATGTTCTGAGCTGGACCGAGGACAAAAGAGATGCATGAAGCAACACATCACCGCTGACAAATATTAACTCTAGATTATAGTCAAATCATGCCCGTTGCCAACAGGGAGTGAACCATTAAACAACGGCATGAAGGGGGTGTGGGAGGAGAGCCAGTGACAGCACATTCCCACAGGGGGAGTGTTAGCCACAGCCAGGCACACACCACACCCACGCGTGTCGGTCTCCCAGCTCTCGGAAGTGTGTATTGCCTCTGAGCACTGTAGAGCCCACACCTGTCAACTCTCCATATCTGTCACCGCTTCAATGTGTCATCCTGTCTGACATGTTTTTGTTCTTAAACAAACCTCTGGGTTGAAGTTATTGACTGACTGTGTACTTAAGCTGGGCAGTGAGTTGGGTGTGAGCACAGGCAGGCCATCCCATGGATGCTTTGTTCCCGGGGTCCTGTGACCATTCGGTCCTCAGCGCAGACAGGCTTCTTTGCCTTGTCTCAGTTGTGTCATTAAGCAATTATCATTTCCTTTGATGATGAGAGAAAATAAAACCTTTACAAAGTGGTGATTTTGGATTAGTACAAGAGGTATTGTGAGCCCAATCCCAGGGCTGTGTGTTGACCACTTCCTCCTGGTGTGTGTGTGTGTGTGAGGGCAGCTGTGTCAGATGAGGTCAGCAGTTTTTACATTTCCTAGCAAGCTTGACAGGAAGTTGTCCAATTGCTTCTAATTGTTGTGGAACACATGCCTCTGTTGCCCAACTCTCATTCGCTCTGTTCTGTTCCTTAATGTTGCCCGAACTCCAAAAATAAGGCCACTTAAAGCTGCCTTGAAGGAGAGATAGTCCTGGACAGGTAACAAAACACTGATCCGAAGCAGACCTAACCTCCGCAGCCAAACGGTTGACGAGATAGTATTCTTTAACAACCAGCTGTGTGCGGCCGGGCCGCATGTGACACCCCCAGGCCTCAGGGAGCTGTCTAGCGCACGTCAGTTGTGAGCTGTGGTGTGCGGTATTTGCCGGTGGCGTTGGTGTCTCAACAATAGTTTTGTGGCTTTTTTGAAATGCTTGTTGTAGCCTTTGGTAAAACTAGTCACACTCTGGGGAGGCTCACAGCTGTCCGCTTCAACAGGGCAGCCTCTCGACCACAACACGGACACGCTGATAACAAACTGCACATCTGAACTGGAAAAAGACTTTAGGCCAGGTTTCCATCTCTCCCGTGTCGGCCCTGCCTTCCCCCCGAGTGGGGCTGTACTCTCACTCAAACCTCCCTTCCTGTTAAAAGGCAAAACCACAAGCCTGAGGCTTGACGACAAGTATTGTTTTCCTATTGTACAACAAAGTTCCCTGTTACTGATAACCGAGCGGCCCACCAACACGACCCGACAAAGGGCCCCAGTGTGCGAAGTGGGTACACAGAGCGCTGTGTGTGCACAATGATAAGGCCACAGCCATGGGGGATTTATTAGCTTGTGGTGCCAATCAAGGTGTGAGCTGATTCTGAGGACTAGGTCTCAGAGTGACCTTCTGCCGACTCACGGGCTGAGCCCTGGAGGGTTACTGCTCTTTTCTAATCGTTTTCCATTTGCAAACAGGGCTGGATGTGCTTATTTAAATGAGAGATTTTCTGCATGAGTGTACAACAGCTCCTTTAATAAAGCATCTCTTCAATGTACTAACTGCTTAGATAAGTAAAGGATTGGCCCAACATGTTGGCCTGATTGTGAAATGTTATGGCTGAGCTTAAACTCAAACCAACACCAATGTTTCTTTGCGGCCTGTGGGGGAGCTTTGAGCTCTCAGTGCGCATACGTGCTTCACAGGGATGTGTAGACACGCCTAGGCCACGGGCCTCAGGGCACAGGGGCCTTCTGGTGCAGTTAACCTTCGAATTGAGTCGGAAGGTTCCTCTTGGATACTTCCCTCCCTGCCCAGCAGCAGCGTGTCACAACACCAAGAGCTGAGGAAACCTGTCCGACACCACGGACGTCACCACACCCGTAAACGCATGTTCAGATGCGCACAATCTCGCAACACTCTCTCACGGTGTCAGATTCGTCTTTGTTGTTTTGTTTTGTGACCAAAATACTACTGAAATGATAGCAAATGTCGGGTTGTTGCTTGGAAGGGGGTTTGTGTGCAGTGCCGAGAGGAGGTTGTGCTTTCTGCTCCATCGGCCATCAGGTCCAGACACCTGCCTGTAGAAAGACTCTGCGGCTGCTGTGGTGTCTTGAAAACGGTTAAATCAGTCCCATCACCTGCATTGAGCGTCGCTGTTTTAATGCTCTGTACAGTGAGGTCTGCCTGTGTTTGTGACAGTCTGCATTGTGCCGCATGTCTCCACAGGTCATTCCAGCCGGGTCCGTCTGTCCTCTGAAACATGGGGGTGCTGCAGTTTGTGAAGTCCCAGTTTCTGTGTCACCTGCTCATCTGCTATGTGTTCCTGGCCAGCGGCCTCATCATCAACTTCCTGCAGCTGTTCACGTTGCCCTTGTGGCCCATCGACAAGCAGCTGTACAGGAAGGTGAACTGCCGGCTGGGATACAGCATCGCGAGCCGTGAGTGTCCCCCATCCCCCCGCCATCGTCCACCCGGTCCCATTCATGCGGGGCTGGCGAACCATGAGAGAGACGTTCGAGAGAATCATCGGCTCTAGTGCGGAGCTAGTCAAGTTAACAGAAAACATGCTTTAAGCCTCAGTCTCATTTATTAGCATTTTAAAAGCAAGCCCGAAAAAATAAAAACTTAAGATGTTAATTGGATGCAAATGGGTGATTGTGAAGATAAAGCACTCCCAGCCTGCCCAGCCAGTCCCACGGCTCCACGCAGTCCACTTGTATTAGCAAATTATTCTTCAAAGATAATAAAAACCCGTAGTGCTCTTGGGAGCGTCTGCAGAAATAGGCGCCACAGTAACAACATATAAAGTAATCAACTGTGAAATAAGAGAACCATAAAACCAACAACCCTGTTAGAACAGGTGTGCCTTGTTTTTTTTTTAAATTCTTATCCTGGTTTAACCAAATGAAAGCAGTTCTTCCTTATCTAAACAACCTAACATAAATAATAAAAACAGCAGCGATGCAAATGTGTTGACCTCTGTCAGTGCTCTGGATTGTCATCGCAACCACAGCAGCACCCTATAAACAGGAAGATTGCTAAACTGGTCTAAAGCAGAAGTGTCTCGCTGCGTGAGTCCCGTGAGATACACACACACACGCACAGTTATCTTGAATTTGTTCACATTACATACGCTCAATAACATAGCATAACTTTATCTCCAGCTTGTTGCGTTTCCTGTGAGAGTCACCAGCTAACGGACTTATTTTAGGACCATAGTGAACGAGCCTCTTTGATAAAGGACACGCAACCGCGGAGGTTTGTATGGGAGGAATAATAATAAAGATCTTACCAGAGCAGTCTCTGCTTGATCTCACTTGCAGACTAATAATAATGATGTTGACGGGTCTCCAGCGGAGCTCGGTGCTGGGTGCAGAGCTGTGAGAGAGAGAGAGCGGGCTGTGCCGAGGTGCAGACTGCGCCCCCTGTCCTGTCCTCAGCCCCTCTTTCCCGTGTCTCTGCAGAGATGGTGGCTCTGTTGGATTGGTGGTCCGGCACGGAGTGCACGCTCTACACCGACCCCCAGAGCTGTCAGCTGTTTGGCAAGGAGAACGCCATCGTGATTCTCAACCATAACTTCGAGATCGACTTCTTGTGCGGCTGGACCTTCTGTGAGAGATTTGGGGTGCTGGGGGTAAGAGGCAGTACTGACGGTCCTTACAGGTCTAGAAGTGATGTGCAGTTTGGCCTGGGTGCTGTAGACTTTCTTAGGGAAAACAATGTGCAAGTTTGTTGAATTTTAAAGAGTGACTTTTGGACAAATGTGTCCTTAATGTGTGGAGCGTAAAGCACAGTATCATGTTGCGTTTACGTACAAAATGTTAAGGCACAGAGTTGTTGTTGGTAACCACTCCGCCCATCTTCTCCTTCAACCAGAGCTCCAAGGTGCTGGCCAAGAAGGAGCTGTCCTACGTGCCTGTGATTGGCTGGATGTGGTACTTCCTGGAGATCGTCTTCTGCAAGAGGAAGTGGGAGGAGGACCGGCGGACGGTGGCGCAGAGCTTGCAGAACATCCGTGATTACCCCGAGAACTACTGGGTGAGCAAACGTGAGGCACCGGAGCCACAGCACCAAGGCAACAGAGTTACATTAACAGAGACGGGGACCAGGATAGAGAGCGCACACATGGCCATTTCATGATCACTGTTGTTGATTTCTGCCACAGAGCACCAAGCTAAACCTGACCTCCACTCAGACCGCTCTGCCTGCTATGGTCCCTGTGTTATGCTCCCATGGCTGCAAACTCTTGTCCTAAAGCAGCAGAGTAGTGCCCTTGGCGTGGCAGGCAGAATGAACCCCGTGTCCGTCTGTGTTTGCACAGTTCCTGCTGCACTGTGAAGGGACGCGCTTCACCGAGAAGAAGCACCAGATCAGCATGCAGGTGGCCGAGGCCAAGGGGCTGCCCAAGCTCAAGCACCACCTGCTGCCTCGGACCAAGGGCTTCTGCATCACCGCGCAGAACCTGAGGAACTCTGGTAAGCAGCCCCTCCTTCCTCCCCTCTCACAGGAGTCACTACGGGTCGATTGTGACCCCACAGCCTCTGCAAGCACAGCCCCGATCGTCTGGAGAAAGAATAAAATACAGAGACTGCCCAGCAGAGAGAGACTACGACTCGGGTCTAGTTTAGAGCATTAGATTTAGAATGGAGGTTAGAATGCTAGAGATGTAGAATTTAGAATAGAGAGCGTGGTTCTGTACTGACTGGAGGCTGTGCTGAGAGGAAGCTAGATGATTGAGTTGAGAGTAACTCTGGACGGTAGCAGGAGGGAGATGCTGTTGTTCCTTAGACTGCTCTTCACGGGCGGTTTCTGTGGAAAGCACACACCACTCTTTAACACACCACTTTAATATACCCATGGAAACCACGAGATTAGTGACGAGGACGTAAATGAGCGTCATTTTAAAGGCTTGTGTTGTTTAGGAAGCAGGGCCGAGTCCAGAGAGACAGGGCAGGAGTGCGGCCGCTGTCTGCATGTTTCTGACTCTGTCTGTCTTCCCTGTAGTTACTGCTGTGTACGATTCTACAATTAATTTCAGAAACAATGAAAACCCAACTCTGCTGGGAGTTCTGAGTGGGAAAAAGTATCACGCCGATTTGTATGTGAGGTAAGAGGAGACGCTCTCTGCAGCATCACAGCCCAGTTCACGACTCAAAATAGGAATGGATGCAGTGTGTAGTCCTGTGTGTAGCTCATAGTCCTGTATGTATAATGGTGTGTACCTTGCCATATGTATGAGTGCCAGTAGGGGTTAGATTAAAACTCAGAGCCCTGAGAGCGTGGCAGCTGATGATGCACTTCCTGTTCCAGGCGGATCCCTATGGACACCATCCCGGAGGTCGAGGCAGAGTGCTCTGCCTGGCTGCACAAACTGTACCAGGAGAAGGTGAGGTGAGGGCGGGGGTGGGGGGCAGGCACACGAACTGTACAGACTGCTGCTGAAAGACCTCGAAATGATTGTGCACCTACTGCGGATTGATCTGTTCTCTCCGTGTGTCTGTGCGTCTCTCTCAGGATGCCTTCCAGGAGCAGTACTGCAAGACGGGGCGCTTCCCCGGCCCCACGGCCCACCCGCCCCGCCGGATCTGGCCACTGCTCAACTGGCTGTTCTGGGCCTCGGTGCTGCTCTACCCGCTGTTCCGCCTGCTGGTCACCCTCATCAGCGCCGGCTCCTCCGTCACCCTCCTCAGCTTCGCGGCGCTCTGCGTGGCAGGTCAGTGTGCCCAGCGGCCCGGCCTGGTGTGGTCAGACCTGCAGGTTGAACACCATGGGGGGATATTGACTGCTTTCTCAGTGATTAATCCTTTTTTCTTTATATCCACACACTGTTGGCAAACTGACTGTGGGTAAAGTGCCGTAAGTATCGCTGTGGCTTTTTACTGCGTGGAGTTGCATGGCATCACCTTTTCAATGCCAGTTTATTTCATGTCCTATCTAATTGGGAGAAACAAAGAAGTAACGGTCCTCTCACCACATCGGCTAACAGTGCGCTTAGAGCCGCAGCCTCCCAGAGCTCAGACAGGCTGTGACAGAGAACGGTGGCGCCAGTGAGCCCCTAAATACAGCCGAGCCTCTGAAACAAAAACAAGCGAGACAAGCGCTCGTCTCCGCAGGCGGTCAAGTCATGATCTCGGACGGAGACCCCCATCTGAAGCGCTGCCTGGCTTTAGATCCTTGGGCGTCTGTAGTGACGGGGGCCCACGGGCCAGGGAGAAGGGCAGTGGACATAGCCATATAAACGCTTGTTCAGATTACATTATGAATCGGGATGAGTTGGCATTTAGTGCAGCTCCTCATTCGAGGACATGGTGGCAGCAGCAAACAGACAGGACTGGTCTGATGTATTTAATAGAGATACTAAAGGACGTGTGACTCTTGGGGGTAGAGGTGGATTTATTGATTTCTGTACATGGTCATGACAGTTGAAGTAAATATCTCTGTGTCATGTCGTCTGAATATTAGGAAGATTTTGCAGTCTCTTAAGCTCAAGGATAACAGCATGCCAATCACGTCTATTATGTGAGGAAAGGCAAACTGTGCGGCCAGACAACAAGGCACAGGTCACACAGTAGCCTGTTAGGGTTATATCACTGACATGTAAGCAGGTACCCATAAAAAAAACTCATGAATCATGTAAACTGTTGGTTCGGAACGTCCATCCGGAATGAACTGATCCTGAATGACCAACTACTGTGCATGTAGCCGCAGTCATGACTCTGAGTAATGCATGAGCTGAAGCACTGAATGCATAGTTAGTTTCTCATGGAGCATCCACTGTATGTGCGACACCGTGGCCTATGAACACGTTGACTTTGACTGACCACGGCCTCTGCAGCCCCAGCCCGCCCAGCTCATGCCAACTCTCGGACCGGGTCTCTAATCTCGATTCGACAGACCAGGTCTTCACCACGTTCCTCCTGCTTTCTATCTCCAGTGTCTGTCGGCGTCCGGTGGATGATTGCGGTGACGGAGATCGACAAGGGCTCCACCTACGGGGACAGAGCCGGGCAGCAGAAGCAGGACTGAGCCTCGGCCGCAGCCCCGCGGACCGCAGCTCGGTACCACGGACGGACACGCGACGGCCACGGGTTCTGCGAGAAGGACTGCGCTCAGTCGTGTCGGGACCTGGTGCCGCTTCGGGACCTTGGTGCGATCATCTTCAGACTGAAACTCCAACATGCCTTACAAACATTCACTGTTATGGACACGTGTAGAGGTCTTATAGACCTTCCCTCACCGTTGTGCCCACCTGAGTCAGAGCTGCCCTCACCCGCCTTGGGCTTTCTGCTCTACCACTGTAAAACACCAACACGCACCGAGCACACACAAGCCCCCTCTCCCCTCATATCGAAAGTGTTTCCGGCCTCCTTCACTATGCCTGCATTGGCTTAATCAACCGGTGTATCTAATCTGAGCTGCCATGTTCATTATCATTGCAGAATCCATTATTTGCCATGATGTACAGAGTTGGATCTTCTAACCCCATTAATGCCAGGGCTGAGAAGTGACCAGGCGGCCTGGTGTGACAACCTGCTCCCCTGACCACATCTCTTACCCTGCACTGGGTTTAACCCTTGAATAGCCCACACCCCCCTAAGCCCACAGGTTCTGCCACACAGGGCACTGTGCCACGGCTGCCCTACCCAGGACCCGGGCAGGGTCCAACTCACCCTCCAACCCCTTCCCACTCCAGGTCTGGTAAGCAGGAGTGTGTGAAGGTAGGGCCTGGTTGCCATTCTCTTATTCCTCAGGAGTATTTCTAAGAGTATTGAAGACGAGTGTTCCAGTCAGTATTTATCGGACCTTGGTGACAGAAGCAGTTCTGGATTCATGCTGGCTGATGGATTGTCTTTCTGCAGGTCAAGGCAAGCTCTGCACGTTGGGATGGGTTATCTTTAAAACCCCAGTATTTCCACTACTTCCATGTATAATCCTATGAGCCCCTTCCCCAGAGCAGCACAATCGCAACGTGCACAGCAGGCCTCCGACGCACAGATCTCATCCCGGCCTCTCCGCAGTCTTCGCCGCACCCTTCGCAAGGCATGTGGCGCCATGGTGCTATGCCTCCAGCCCAGCCGCTGCCTTCGTGCCACACGTGTTCCTCCTAACTTTCTTCCTCAGATGCAATTCGGCTGCATTGGGACGACGGCCAGCCTGAAGCGCTGCTCGTCCTCCTGCACCGGTGTGCCATAGGCGTTGATCTGAGCCCCCGATGCTGCTGCCCTGCTCCAGCACTCAGTATAAACACAAGCACTTCAGCCCATTATAATTTTTTTTTTTTTTTTTAATAAATTACTTTATTAAAACAGTTTACCTTTTTCCTGTGTTTCCATTTTCTTAACTGGATTGTGGAAAAGTTCCTAAATCCTACATGGTGTCTGTTCTCTACAGCACAGGGCAGCGTTTCATTTCAGACTGCAATCCCTGCAGCCCACTTAACTCAATCAACACAGATCAGATCTAGTCCATCTCGGTGGGTCAACCGCGCAACTCGCGTTTAACTAGGAGACGAGAAGGAAGATCAAACCTCCGCCTTCCTTCCCCTCCATGAATCCATTTCGCAGGACACAGTTCCTAAAATAAACAATTTATTGATAAGAAAAAAAACTCTTTGATCAGTCTTTGCGGCACAGTCTTACAGAAGCGGGCAAGTTCACGGAAGTCAGTGCAGATAAAAACCGTTAGGCCACACAACAGGCAAACCTAAAGACAAATGAAAACATTGAACGCCATCCGGCACGGCGGGGTCTGCGGGTCGGACTGTCTCACTGCTCTCGCGCTCCGGTGAGGAGAGTCCACGCGTGGCCCTCGTACAGTAGTAATGGCACTTGTACTGAAACATGCATTTTGTATGATCTTTTATTATGATTTTAACTTAGTTTGTACATTGCAAACATCACAGGAGCAGCATGTGCCAGTCACAGGTGCAGCAGCAGTAGTGTAGTGGGGGGACGGGGGGACGGGGGGACAGACCCCTCACACGGCCGGGGCGGGACCAGGGCCGCAGCGTCACACCTCGCTCTCAGTCATTACAGAATGGGTCAGATCCACAGGGAGAGGAACCACAATGGGGCCGAAGAGAACCGGACCTGGCAAAGGTCCGGCACACAAAGGAGGGTCCCTCCTGCCAAGCCTGATCCCCCACACTCTGTGAAGACAGACCCCGTGTCTCTGCCCTGCCCTGTCCTCGTCACAGGCAGGTCACACCGGGCCAGAGCGCTCCAGACAGGGCCCTGGGGTTTGTTCTTCAGAAGTCAGCTGAACAGCAAGTCTGGAAGTGGCGATTTAAGCTTTACATTTCTATGTACAAGGATTACCAATCCCGTTCTATATACACACATGCCCCGACTGTACAGGAGACTTGCTCTTCCGCTGGACTTCAGTGTTTCTGGTGGGGGGGTGGCCGTGTCCCTCTGTGAACCTCGACGGCTGAACGTCTTCTCTGAACACCGTCTCTTGTAAATATTACATACAGTAGTGATCGGTCTGATCTCAGAACCACAGCCTGTCACTTTTGCCTTCACTCCTCATCCGTGCAGACCTGCAATTGCAATGGAACAGTCAGCGGCACTGCGTCTGCGTGTGTGTGTATATCTGTCCGTCTGAGCGTGTGTGTGTGCGCGTCTATGCCAGCGTCACCTTGACGAAGGGGTGGTCCAGCAGGGCACTGGCGGTCCAGCGCTGCTTCGGCTCGCTCTCCAGGCAGTGGCACAGGAAGTCCTTGCCCTCCGTGCTCAGCTTCTCGGGGATGGGCGGCTTGTGGCCCATGCCCACCTTGTACATGATCTGGAAGTTGTGCTCGTATTCGTGCCAGGGCCGCTGTCGGGACACAAGAGGGTTACAGTACAGACCGTCTGCGGTTATCTGCTATCCTGAAAGCTCCTGGTCAGACTACACTCAAGTCCACCACGTCCATGCAGCGTTGTGTGAGAGCCGGGGCAGCTGGTCCTGCGGCGCCGCAGGTTTTTGTGTTATCTAGATCATTAACTGCATCACGGAGACAATTGTGGGTCTTAATTAGGCAAAGTGTCCCCGTGTGTTCAGGGTGTCCAGTGATTGTGATTTAGAGAGGACTCTCTCAGAGCATTCAAAACAGCTGAATCAAGTCCCACATGGGATCTCTATCACAGACTAAAAACACATTTATTTTTTATTTGCCCACATATTTCCAGCCACACATTAGTTGCGATCACGGCTGTTTTTCTTTTCTGTACTTAAGTCTCCTTCAGTCTGCAGAGGTATAAGCTGCACAGCAGCGCCCCCTCCTGGACACTTCAGATAACTTACACTGAAGGGAGACAGATGTGTTTCAAAGCCTTAGATGAAGGGCAAAAAGAGAAACGAGGGACGAAGGACGGAGGAGAGGAAGAGGAGAACAAGGGTAGGAGTTAGGAGAGAGAGAGTGCGAGTGGCGCAGGGTGTCTGTGCTCACCTTCCCCGTCACCATCTCGATGAGGACACAGCCCAGACTCCAGATGTCCGCCGCCCGGCCGTGACCTTCACCCTTTGCCCTAGTGATGACCTCAGGGGCCATGTAAGCTGCAGCACAACAGACGGGCGTTAGTGTCAAGGAGAGACTCACTACACACACCCACCCCCATACACTACACTATACACCCCCCCCCGTACACTACACTATACACACCCCCCCCCATACACTACACTATACACACACCCCCCCATACACTACACTATACACACACCCCCATACACTACACTACACTATACACCCCCCCATACACTACACTATACACACACCCCCCCATACACTACACTATACACACACCCCCATACACTACACTATACACACACCCCCATACACTACACTACACTATACACCCCCCCATACACTACACTATACACACACACCCATACACTACACTATACACTATACACCCCCCCATACACTACACACTACACTATACACCCCCCCATACACTACACTATACACACCCCCCCCATACACTACACTATACACACCCCCCCCCCATACACTACACTATACACCCCCCCCCGTACACTACACTATACACACCCCCCCCCATACACTACACTATACACACACCCCCCCATACACTACACTATACACACACCCCCATACACTACACTACACTATACACCCCCCCATACACTACACTATACACACACCCCCCCATACACTACACTATACACACACCCCCATACACTACACTATACACACACCCCCATACACTACACTACACTATACACCCCCCCATACACTACACTATACACACACACCCATACACTACACTATACACTATACACCCCCCCATACACTACACACTACACTATACACCCCCCCATACACTACACTATACACACCCCCCCCATACACTACACTATACACACCCCCCCCCCATACACTACACTATACACACCCCCCCCCCATACACTACACTATACACACACCCCCATACACTACACTACACACCCCCCCATACACTACACTATACACACACACCCATACACTACACTATACACACTACACTATACACCCCCCCATACACTACACTACACACACTACACTATACACCCCCCCATACACTACACACTACACTATACACCCCCCCATACACTACACTATACACACCCCCCATACACTACACTATACACACCCCCCCATACACTACACTCTACACACCCCCCCATACACTACACTACACACCCCCCCATACACTACACTACACCCCCCCCCCCCATACACTACTCTCTCTCCCCACTCCTGAAAAGGGCTGCCAGTCCTTCCAGCACAGCCCACAGTGGGAGTGTCTCGCTGGTCCTGGGCTTTGGGGCGTCACGGCTCCTCACCTGCGGTGCCCAGGGTGCTGTTGACCTCGCCGGGCATGGTCTGGGCGTTGTTCTTCAGCTTCACCGAGCAGCCGAAGTCCCCCAGTTTGATGAGCCCCGAGGACGTCAGGAAGATATTGGCTCCTACGAGGGCGGCAAGATCAACACAGCGGGCGTCAATAGAAAGCTGGGTCTGTTGCATTATAAAGGAATCGCACGTCACGGAGCCCAGACTCGGGTGAGGGGCAGGCCGTGGCGCTGACCTTTGATGTCCCTGTGGACGATGCCGTGCTCATGCAGCGTGTTGATGGCCGTGGTGATCTGCTTGCTGTAGAGGCGGATGACGTGCTCCTGCAGGCCCAGGCGGGACACCTCCTCCAGGGTGCCCTCGTCACAGTACTCCATGAAGATGTACATCTCCTCCTGCGCACAGACACACAGAGGGACACACAGACATTAGACACGGGGAGAGAGAGAGTGTCTCTGTCTGTGTGTCTGAGAGAGACACACACACAGGGACACAGACAGACTGAGAGAGGGACTGAGACACACACAGAGAGGGGCATACCGAGAGAGAGAGAGAGAGAGAGAGAGAGGCATAGAGACACAGACAGAGAGAGTAATAAAGACAGATACACAGAGGGATACAGACAGAGGGAGGGAATGAGACACAGACATGAGAGAGAGAGAGAGACATACAGAGAGACACAAACAGAGACAGAGAGGGGACGGGAGCCACAGTGACAGGCAGGTAACAGTTTTATATTATTGTGATTATCTTCAGTATTCAATATTGTCAAACATCGTGACTCACCCGGTGCAGCTCCACGCCGAAGTAGCGCACGAGGTTGGGATGTTTGATCCCTTCGAAGATCTTCAGCTCATCCGCCGTCTCCTTTATGGTCTTGTGGTCGTTGGGCTGGAAGCGGATCTGCAAAGCAAAGTAACGGGTGTGCCTCGGGTTCAGGGAAAATCGATCGCAAACAAGGATGTTCAATAAAATAAATATTTAAACACTTTAAAATGTCCACTGTAGCAGATCAATACATTGTCCATTTTAAAAGCTCCTTCAGGGACAGGTGTGGACGTTCTCTCACCTCCTTCATGGCCATCAGCTCCCCACTGTCCACATTGATGCAGGTGTACACTTTGCCGTACTGTCCCTCACCTGCAAACACACACAGCACATCTCAGATACGGACGTGGTCCAGGGGGCTTGGGTTTAGAACGAGTGGCGATCGAACCCGGGGGCAGGAGCCCAGCCTCACCGATCTTGTTGCCCCTCTGCCACTTGAAGGTGACCTTCCTCAGGCCCACGTGCATCACGTTGTCGTAGGACTTGGGCGTGTTGCACACCTGGCCAATGATGTTCCTCTGCTTCATCACGGCGTAGCGCTCGTCCTCGAACATCCGGATCGAGCGGCGCACCGCCTCCATCGGGCTCTGCCGGGCTGCCGTGTCTGAGAGATGGGAGGGAGGAAGACGGTCTCACTGGGGGCACCGTCTCACAGCACAGACTGGGTTCTCTAACAACTACACCGTTATTCACAACAACCACCACCTTGGGCTTCAAGACAGAAAACAGGAGACACTTCTTCACACAGAGAGGCGTCACAATCTGAACAAACTCCCCAGCGATGTGGCTGAAGAGACAATTTGGGAACATTCAGAAACAGACTGGATAGGATCCTTGATCACTTAGTTATTAATGGACACCAAACCAGCACGATGGGGCGAATGGGCTCCTCTCGATTGGACACCGTCTTATGTTCTGACTCTGTACATCGGCCAAAACCACAAACCAGCCCCAATTTTAAAAAGACTCATCACTAATTACACTCCACTTTAACTACTTGTGTTATTTGAATACATTGTTGAGCTACTAACGTCACATGCTACCACGTCCAAAATAAAATGCACAGAAGGACGATGACTCACCCTTGGACTGTGTGATGAAGGTCCGCAGCTCCCAGCTCCTCCTCGCGGTGGTGCTGGGGTCCGCTTTGGGGTAGGACGGCTCTGAGACAGACGGACGGACAGAGACACTGTTAACGAACGCCGAGCTTGCCGTGACGCAGAGAAGAGCCCGGAGAGCGGACAGAGCGGCGCCGCGGTGCAGGAAAGGGCCCGACTCACCTTCGCGGTCCTCGGTGGGGCTGGAGTGTCGGCTGAGGGAGCGGAACTGCAGCTCGGCCGCCACGGAGGACAGGCGGTCGTTCTCGTGCAGGTTTGTGCCTCTGGACAGGGAGACAGACAGACACATACTGAGCACGGAGACGGGTCCGCACGCACACGCACGTAGATTTTGGTGGCTACAGAAAACCAGGAAGGACAGCAAAATCAACCATCATTCACTCCGATTAACTATGGTAGCATTTGTTTGCGCCTCTTGCAAAATGCACAGCTGTGTTCTAGGTGCGAGGTCTCAGCAGTAAGGAAGCGAGTCTTATCTATCAACCAGGGCCACGGGAACCCTTGACCACCTCGTGCCAGGAACGGTATGCTGCCCAGATTGTCCTAAAGACCTAAAGCATCTTTCTACGGCAGGAGACCGTGTGCAGCTGCCTGCATTGCCAGGGGACAGACACCAGAGGGCACACTGGAGTTCAGGAGCTCTAACAGGGCAGCATGCCATGCCAACGCAGAAATGAAGCAAGGACACAAAAACAACACAAAGTGTAATGATAATACTGGCAAGCAGCCGGCGGGTGGGCGAGGGCTAGCAGACTGCGCCAGTCTCTGCTGAAAGGCGTAATCCGGACTACCTGGTGTCACCGGCGCTGCTGCCTGGTTTGGGGGGGCAGGGCTCCCCGGGGCCGGGGACCGGGCGGGGGGGCGCAGGGGACAGCTGGCTCCGCAGGTCACAGGGGAGACTCCGAGAGCTGCAGCGAAAAAACACACTGAGGAACACGGTCTGAACCCAGCTGGGGGGGGGGGGGGGCAGCTCTGCGGCTCGAGCAACATTTCGGTGAAAACGCAGGACAGGCGTTTACACCTCGATTGTCTCCGCTTCGTGCCTGGTTGCCTTCAAACAATTCTAATTAGTTTGCTTCTCTAAACATTCTTCAAATAGTTCACTGAATCTCAACAACACACGACTCAGATAAGAGCTGCAGCGTACATCTTGTTCAAGGCTTGAGAAATGCTACCAGAGAGACACACAACACGCACACTGCGCCCCGGCAGCACACACAGGAGACACGACACCCCGCGCAGACTAAACACATCCAGAGCTGCGCCTCGGAGCGGCGCACAAGGTCATGCGTGTGGGGATGTTGACACTAACTGGCACAAAGAATCCAAGTCAGCGGCGGAATGATAATCAGTCAAATCCACGTCTCTCTCAAACCCAGTGCCCATCTGACTGTGGGGGTGGAAATGGGTTTTTGTGACAGTGGGTCCGTCCCGGTGTCTCGGTCTCCAGTCCGAGGAGACGCCGGCCTGTTTACCCACAACGCCGCCTCTGTGCGTCTGATCTTTTAACACGGATGCAGGAGTGACAGATCCCCCACCCCGCCCTCATTCCACGGATTGTACGTTTTTGTTACAACCTGTAAATCAGACACCACCACTCAGCCCCACCCCACCGCTCTCTGAATACGAGTCTCTGTGCCGAGGCCTGTCCCGGCCCGGGTGGAGTGCGCTGGCAGAGGGGCCTACCTGAAGCCCTCGGGGTTGGGGATGAAGAGGTTGGGGTTGGGAGGGTCGCTGTGGCAGCGCGGCACCTTGACGGGTCGGGGGCTGTTCCGCGGCACTGAAAGACAAGAGAAACCCAGTGGATCAGCTGCCAGGACACCGGGCGACCATGTGGGGAATCTGTCCGGCTTCACTGGGCCCGTCTAACAAGGCCTCCCAGCAGCAGGGGGGCAGGCTGGTGCAGGACTGTGCCGAGAGGCTTACCGAAGTACAGGCCGCTGACGGGGCTCTGGGGTTTGCCGATCACGTGCCCGATACAGTCGTTCATCAAGGTCTGGAAACTCTGCAACACAGACAGGCAGGCGAGAGAAGCCCACAGTAGTGTTTACTGAAGACTCAGAGAGAGAGAGAGAGAGAGACAGTGATCTACTTCAGACCCCATCAGCTCCATGATACACACACACGCACACGCACACGCACACGCACGCAGGCTCCATGCCCAGGAACGCACACTTACCAGGAAGTCATCTTCAGGCAGCGCAGAGATGAAGGCGGGCTCAGTGGCCTGGAGGAAGTCGAAGCCCTGTGTGGCCCACCTGAGACAAGACAGACCAAAAGAGGAGCGCGTTACGGCGGCAAACGGGGCCGGGCTGCGGACGCTGGACTACCACCACGGCCGGACGCCCTGTCTCACCTGGGTCGAGTTCCCCGGCCGCTCTCGCACTTGGTCAGCACATAGTTCATCCACTTCCTGGCGAAGGTGATGTACTTCTCTCCAATCCTCTGGCGGAACTCCCCGGACATGAGCCGCACCACCTCCTTATGGTACTGAGACAGAGCGGGGCAGGGAAAGGGTTAACAAGGGTCATAAAGGCCCAGGGGGTCCACAACACCAGCCCACAGAGCCCCCGCGCTCGAGGTCCCACCCACCTCGAAGGCGAAGTTGTAGCTCTGGATCATGGCCTCCCGGTAGTACTGCTGCAGCGTGGCCGACTCCGACTCCTCCACCTCGGCCTCGAACTCCGAGGTGAACATGTACTCGACGCGGTCGATGGCGTTGTTGATCTTGATGGACAGCTGCAGCGCCTCGTTCTGCAGGAGGAGCGGAGAGACAGACGGGCCTGAATCACAGCATCAAAACCAAAAGAGAAGCTCAGTGTGAGGAGAACATAGGAGACTCTGGTGGTCTCTCTCTCTGCCGGACTCTGTACCTTGAGCTGCTCCAGCGCCCGGGCGATGACAGGCTGGCTGGAGGTTTGCTCTCGGCTCAGGGTCACCTTGTCCTCCATGTTCTGCTGGAAGTTCTTCCGGTGATTCGCCAGCAGGCCGGAGTGCATGACAATCATCAGCAGATTGTCCACCTGGAAAACAGCTCAGCCAATCAGACGAGTGTGTCAGGGACCCACCCACCCCCCCGCTCCAGCAAACACAACGGCAGCATCCATCAATCAAAATCTCGACGGGCCGACGTACCTGCATGGACCTCAGCGTGTCCACCGTCTCCACCTGGGGCACCAGGCGCAGCACCGTGCCCTGCCACTGGGCCCAGGCCCCGGGCTCGCTGGGCCTCAGCTTGGTCATCAGCAGGTAGGCCTCCTCCGCCACGTCGTCAGGCTCCTTGGAGCAGTCCTTCCCGGCCGCGGCGTTGAGCAGCTGCAGGATCACGGCCCGGTGGGAACTCAGGGCCTCCGGCACCAACACCTGCAGATCCTCAAGCCCCGGCAGCTCCACCTGCACACACAGACGGACAGTCCACTCACACGCTCACTGGACAACCCCCACCCCCCATCAGCACACTCGGTTCTCCAGCTCACCTTGACAAACTGCTTCTCCTTCAGGCAGCCGATCAGCTCCGGCACCCCCGCCGAGATGATGAAATCCGCCGCGATCTCCAAATCCTGGGGGTGGGACAGGTAGGAGGGAGACCAGGTCAGAGAGGTTAAGACAGATGGAAACCCCCCAAGGACACGCCTCTGCCCCTGTGCTCTGCTCTCCCGGGAGCGTGAAGCAGGACAGACACAGCAGAGAGGATCAAAAGGAACACTTTCACACCAGGCTCGTTAAGCCTCTACCTTTCGCAGCATCTTGGCGAAGCCCAGCGCTTTGGAGGCCCTCTCCCTGGCCTCGTGGAACAGCTCCTTCAGCGAGCGGCTCGTCTCGATGACGGAGCGCCTGTGGGGAGAGCGGAGACGAAGCCTGAATCACCGGACTCCTCTGGACCACCTGACCCAGCTCCACGCGCACTCTGCCCCAGGCCCGGGCCTACCTGATCTCGTCAGAGGCCGTGCTGTCATCGGCGCTTTCCCAGAATTCATCACAGCTCTTCTGCAGCCCCGTCTCCAGGAAGTCCCCGGTGGACTTCAGCAGCATGCCAGCAATGTCGCTGTGCGAGAGAGAGAGAGAGTCAGAGGTTCATTAGTACACCTCTGACTGCTGACCTCTCCTCTGACTGCTTCACCAAAGTCAAACCTCCGCAGAGGCCGGTACTATGCCTCGGCCGGTGATGCTCGTCTCCTCCTCTCCGCTCCTGAAACACACAGCCACCCCCCTGACGGCGCCACGGCCGTTCTAGCCGAGTGATGCCAACTGACCAGAAGAGTTTGCCGGACTGCGCCTCTCCTCCGCGGATGTAGGGCGTGATGACCTTGGTGAAGTCCCACTCCTCCTCCAGCAGGTTCTTCAGGCTGTGCGAGGCCTGCGGCAGCTGCTGCAACATCTGGATCCAGCTCCGCATGTAGTCAAAGTACACCTGCGTTCGACAACAGCAGCACACACCCCGTCAGAGTGGGGCACAGAGGCACAGCGCAACGGCGCCGCGGCCGTGGAGAACAGCGAGCAGTGTGAACCCCCACCCCACCCAGCACAGCCACTCACCATGAGCATCTTGTGCAGGTCCTCCTCGAACTCGTCGATATTGGCGTTGCCCTGCAGCCCCTGCAGGTCCTGGACCACCCCGCGCAGCATGAACTGGTAATACTGCTTCATCAGCAGCCCACCCTTCAGCACCTCCTTACACTCCCTCACCAGCTGCAACATGACACGCAACATGGCACGTCAGCATGGCATGGCCCCCGGCCCCAGACCTGCCAGCCTCCCCCACACAGAGCACCATCTCTGCCACATGTGTCCTCTGCACCAACACCAGGGCCCTGTGTCAGGCTCCCGTCTGCACCTGGCGTTCAGTCACCGATGTCCCGTCTCTGTGCCGGGGCTGTGGGTGGCCAGGTTACCTGCTCTGTGTCGTTACACACACAACATACAACCAGCCCCTGTGCAGAGAAGCTCCTGCCCAGTAGAGGTTCGGGCAGGCCAGCCGATCGGCCCGAGGGCAGGCTGTGAACGTGGACACTTGTTTATTCCACTTGTTTTCCCTTCCCATCACATTGCGCAATATTGTTGCCATGTTTTTCAAATAAGTGGTGCAAGATACTCCCTTAGTCACCCTTTACTCAGGACACTGCGGCAGAGAAGTGCCTCTGTGGAGAACCACGGCACTGAGCAACAAATACCACTACACTGAGAAACAAATACCACAGTGCTGAGAAACACAGAACTCTACGACAGGGAAGGCGAGTTGTGAAAGAGCAGCCGCCCAGCAGAATCATCTGTAAAGCAACGCATCCATAGCTACAAACACTGCAGTACAACATCTGGTCATTAAACTTTTTATTGTACGGATATGTACAATGGTGTTTGAATCCAGACTAATTCAGAAGGTCAGGTTCCATTGAAGCTGTGATAGGTGCACGTGTGTGTGTGTGTGTGTGTGTGTGTGTGTGTGTGTATGTCTCTGTGTGTTGTGAGGGCCGGCCGGCCGGCCGCCAGACACACCTGCTTGATGCTGAGCAGGGACGGCTCCCCCGCAGGCCGCTGCTCCAGCCGCAGCTTCAGGCACTCGTGGATGACGTTGAGCAGCACGCGGCAGAGGACCAGGAAGGCCGGCTGGAAGGAGGGCAGGTCCATGGCCACCAGGTCCGCCCAGGACACGCGGCCCTGGCTCTCCTCGTCGCCGGGGGGTCCGGGGGGCAGCCGCGACAACTCCGGTAGGTAGTCGTTGTAGAGCATGGGGTCCGGAAACTCCGAGTACTGTGGGGGGGACAACACGGGACGATTCTCAAAAGGATTCTCCACAGAGCGTGGGATCTTCTCAGTCTGCAGAGCGATGAGGAAACCCCTGGAGCCCCTGGCTTTCCGCCCTTACAGCTGAGCTACAGTTGGGGTGGGGGGGCTGCTAGGAAGAGCCAGTTCTGAAGCTGTTCCCTACGCTTCACGTGGCCCCCCTCGCACGTCGTCTCTGGAGCACAGGGCTGTAATTACCTCGAGCACGTGTGCCAGAGGCCTATTTGTGGAACGGGACCATTCAGAAATGACAAAGCCACCGCAATTTCTCTCTCAATCTATTTTCAAACATCTGTAATTATGTGTGGATGTCTTTTCTCCTCTCCCAGCTCAAACATCTCGCCCTGTTCAGCTACCAGCAGCGTTTCAGACTGCGGCACCGGACGGCACAGCTATTTGTGTGTCCTGCCTCACCTGGAAACCACAACAGGAACGTACAGAGGTTGCAATGCGAGATGGAGTGGAGCTTGAAGCTCTGGCACAGCGGCTCCTGCAGATTCAGCATTTCGATGCAAATCAGGCCAATAAACACCCTTTTCTTTCATACCGACAGACCAACAGATGCAATACACCGATCACACTGGAACAGGCCAATAAAACAGCCCTGCTATACTCACCTCCTGCGGCAGGCTGTTGCTCATCAGCGCGGCCCGGGCCCTCTGCAGCGAGCGGTCCATGAGCTTGTGCAGGCGCAGGATCAGCTTCCTCAGGCCCATCTGCTTCAGGGCCTTGTCCACGAAGGGCCGGTAGATGGAGGTGGGGCAGTGCCGACCCTCTGCAGCAGCGTCCGGGGCCCCCAGGGGCAGCAGATCGTCCTCGGACAGCAGTCTCTCCAGCTTGGGCGTCAGGCAGGGCGACCGGGCCCGGCCCCTCTCCCCGTGCTCCTCCTCGCCCTCCTCTTCCTCCTCTCCCTCCCTGTAGGGGTGGCTGTTGGGGAAGCTGCCCTCACCGCCGCTGTCCTCCTCCAGCAGCTCCTCGGCCTCGCTGTCGGCCGTATAGGTGGCGGTGGAGTCATTCTCCTCGTCCTCCTCGTCCTCGTTGCCCTTGGAGTTGCGTGGTGACGGGATCTCGAACACGGGCCAGCCGATGTCCGAGAGGCTACGGATGCCCAGCACGGTGCCCATGACCCGCAGTTTCTGGTTGAGGTCCTTGGTGATGTTGAGCCACAGGCAGAGTGCCTGCACCCTGCCCTGGAAGTCCTTGTCGGCGTACTTCTCGTAGCCCTTCTGCATTGTGTTCAGCGAGGGGTAGAGCGCCTCCACTGACTCCATCGACTCCATCACATTCTTCACCTGCTCGAAGGCCAGCCGCTGCCGCTGCAGGTGCTCCTGGCACTCCGACTGGGCCGCAGCAGCGCTGGCCCTTCGAGTCCGGCTGCAGTGGAAGGCCTGCGCATCGCCCTCGCCCTCCTCCTCGGCCTCCCCACCCCCCTCGGTGCTGTCCAGCCCCGCCACCGGGCTGCTGAGGCTCCTGTAGTTCACCTTAAAGTTCAAGACGTCGTTGATGACTTCGGGGATGGCTTGCCGTGCCGTGTACAGGTACAAGTCCTGGTCAATGGTGCTGCGCCGCGCGTGCCACGCCTGCAGCTCCAGCCAGATGACCTCGTTGTTCAAGCCCATGGACGTGGTGTTCTCATACCGCTGCTCCTTCTCCTTCTTCTTGGACGAGATGGAGGTGAGCTTGAGCAGCAGCCGCAGCGTCTCAAAGAACTTGAGCCGGTCGGCGGGGCAGTCGGTGCGCGAGGTCTGCCGGGCCGTCCGCGCCAGGGGCACGGGCATGGGCAGGGGCAGCTTGGAACTGCCGCAGGCCAGGCTGAGGTAGGGCTTGCGGGGGTCCATGCTGAGCAGCGAGGTCTTGGGCAGGGATCCGGCCACAGAGTCCAGCATGAACGAGCCCTCGAAGGTCTTCTTGTGGTCTCGCTCGGTGGAGCGCAGGTTGGCGCGAAGCTTCTTGCCCTGTTTGTAGCTGTGCTCCTCCGGAGCCTCGCCGGGCTTGCTACTCTCCTTGTTCTGGGGCTGGCCGGAGCTGCTGCTCTTCTCTGCCGGGGGAAAAGCATCACAAACCAATTACAGACAGCAAGGATATATTTATATGCATCGTATCTCCTCCTACTGGTCTCTCCAGGTCCTCAGCTGCCACTGAAGAACAAGTCGTGCCAATTTTGAGGAACATGCTTCTGAAATGAAGGGCTGCATGAGATTATGTCAGTATTCAAAACTGAAATTCACTGTTGAAACAGTTTTTTAATGTTTGGAGAAAAGGACACCCTGATGAGGAGTTTTAACCCCTGTGTCACAAAGGACAACATTCAAACTGTCCTCATAATTCTCCACAATTCTGCATCTTAAAAATGATGATACTCTATTATGGATCGATTCTTGTTTGGTCACATTCAGGCGGATATCACTCCTGACTTTTCCAGTCCCTAAAATATTACGTTGACAGATCTTGACTTATATGATGTCTGAAGGAATAGACTGCACTGTTCAAATTTGCAAACACACATACCCTGGGGCTCTTCTCTGCTCTGAGCATTTCTTCTAGTTCAATTACAGCTTAAACCCAATGACCGGAGACTGAGAAAACACACGGCCTCGTCTTTATAGTAATGCAGGACCGATTCGAGTTTGGTCTAATTACAGCCGGCTCATCTCATACCCAATTATATTTGACCCACTGAGCGACGGCATGAAAGCCAGCTCTGCTGCAGTGAGCAGGAACCCTCGAAGCCACCGAAAGGAAACGCCAACAGCTGGACTGGACTCAGAGAGACCATCTGTCTGAGCACTCGATGCCAGTTTCATCATAGAAATAAAAACGCTGGATGCAAGTGCCAGGTGAGAGCAAAGTCTCCCGCAGCCCTGTGCGCCTGGCACACAGACACTGAGCTCGCCGCATAAAGGGCCTCATTATCTGCTGGTTACCATGGAGGGCGTAGAAAATATTTACCAGCTCAACAATTCCTGAAATCCACCTCTTCAACCTATTTCTCATTCCCAGGAGCGAGCCTTCACCGCTCAGCACCGCAGCGCTCCCAGGGAAGCGGAAGTCACCACATCCTGCCCAAAACGACTGAGTGGAGCATCCACATGAGGAAATCAATAGAGATTAATAACAGGCTGTCTGGGATGAAGAGCCTTCTTTCTCTTTCTTTTTCGCTTTTCACGGCTCTGCGCAAGGTCACGGAGATGCACACAATCTCCATTAGCATGTACTGCGGCTGCAGACGGCTGCCACGGCAGAAACCAACCCTGCCAGTCTCGTCCCGGCAGACCAGTCTGAGTGGATGTCACAGCGCCCCCTTGCTCTCCTCCTCTGCAACAGCTCCAACACAACTGCACAGTTCTCTCTCTGCTGGGCAGAAGCAAGGAGCCGACCGACAGGGGCTCATCTGAGCTGCCGGGTCATGGGTCTCTAGTACAGGTGAGTCAAAAACACCCATCTAGGCCATTGGGCACACCTTGTCGGTTCGGCTGCTTGGTACTGCTCATCAAGCAGTTTTTATTCTATTTTTTATAGGATCCCAAAGAGTCGGACCACTTCAATAAAGGGACACTTATTTGTATTATAAGGGAATGTCCTACTCAGAGACTGAGGGACCTGAAGCTTTTCACCCTGGAACAGAGGAGACTACGTGGGGACTTGATTCAAGTCTTCAAAATCATGAAAGGCATCGACCACATCAATCCAGAGGAGCTTTTCCAGATCAGCAGGGACACACGCACCCGGGGACACAAATGGAAATTGGGCTTCAAGGCATTCAAGACAGAAACCAGGAGACACTTCTTCACACAGAGAGGCGTCACAATCTGAACAAACTCCCCAGCGATGTGGCTGAAGAGATAATTTGGGAACATTCAAAAACAGACTGGATAGGATCCTTGATCACTTAGTTATTAATGGACACCAAACGAGTCTTATGTTCATATGAACGCCATCACCCTCCCGACCCCCATCCCCGGCCCAGCAGGTCGGCCTACCTTTGTTATTTCCACGGCTGGCAGCGTTGCGGCCCAGGCTGCTCCTCTGGTGCTTGCCGGACATGCGCTTCACCTGGCGCGGCGTGCATGGCGGGGACGTGCTGTAGGCCGCGTCCTCGCTGGGCTCGTCCGAGAAGTCCTCCGCCTCGGTGCTCCCACACAGAGCGTCCTCCGGGGGGCTGTCCTGCCTGGACAAGCAACACAGTCAGACACGGCAACAGTCGGTCAATTCCCACTGCGTTACTGATCTATCGGTGTATAATTATCAACGCTAAAGAATCTGAATGTGGCACACTGAAGAAGGGAAGCGAGAAGCGCATTTTAAACTCGCTTGTAAACAGATGACTCATTCCCCATGGATTTGCGTTTTACATGACATCATACTGTATTCAGCACAGACCTTATTAAAATAATTCTCGGCTAAGATTCATACTAGAATGATTATATCATGTGTGGTTGAGCTCCAAGACCCTCTGGATCGCACAAATTCAACACCAGGCCATTTTAAATGTGTTTTACCAGAAAGCAGTTTTGCATATTGCATATGGAGAGAGAGAGAGAGAGATACACAGATATATTCATAAAGAGATTAGGCTCCATATCGCACTGCTTTCATTTGAAACGGCTCTAAAGCCCCTCAGTGGAGTGAAGGCAGCGCACGATCACAGTCAGATCGCTCTCCCCTCGGCTCATCTAGAGACGCTGTAATAGGATTAGAGTCCGAGGGCCTGACCTGCGGAACAATGGCAGCGCTGGGCTGTCGGCGGGGATCAAGTGTCTGATTAATCTGGGGCAGCCCCCCTCCGCTCTGCTCTCCAGAGCGCTGATCTAATCACTGCACCCTACCCGGGCACAGCAACACCCACAACACCAGGACACAGCGAGCAGCCGAGACACGCGGCACTGCGGGGGCAGCCGTCTGGTGTGCAGGATTTACACAGCGTCCCTGACCCACGGAATTAACGATGCACAGCGCAGGGAATCCGGTGCAGCCGGCCGAGCTCGAGGTGCCACACAGACCGCGTGCATTGGCACAGCAGGGCTCTTAACCTCAGTGTGGCACCTCCTGCCTCCTGACATGAACCTCCTCCCACTTCCAGGATTTCCCCAGAAGTCACATCATGTTAATATTTAGCAAGAGTATCAGATACAGATGCACCTTTGTTTTAAGCCCCCGGGCTAACGAGGAAATGAAATGTGCCGGAGTATATTTAAGTAGTGAGTAATAACGAGAGCGCAGCACTCCAGGGCTGGAGGAGAGAGGCATGACATCATGGCTCCGGCTGTTTGTTTGGTTGCTACGAGTGACTGAAGGCAGTGCAGTTTGCAGAAAAATATGAATCTCAGATACCGGCTCTTCTGTCTGCAAAACACTTCAGCTGACCAAAAATACAGTGACGCTGCACTCTAGTAACTGACTGCACGAATCAGAATGAATGGCTGCAGTGAGTATGACGTGCAGATCAGAAGAAACCATTTGGCACAGCAGACCTGCACTGAGCAGCACATTATGTAGAGACTGCTGTGGGTCAGACCCCCATTATTAATAACTCACATCACGCTGCACTGCAGACGCCACAGGGCTGCACCAAATCAGGACTAACAGGAGACCCGGGCAGCTAAGTGCCTCAAAAACACACCGGCTGCCCATTTCCTCAAGTCCTTGGGAAACTAACAGCAGCGGTGAAGCAATAACTGTTGACATGAAAGCAGCTGCGTCCTATAGTCTTGTTCTGCAGCGTCACGCAGCTCCGAGCACCCAGAGAACGCTTGCCAATGTTCAGGTTACATAACCCTGGATGTGATTTTTTTTCTTCTTTTAATTACCATTTCAGACACTGGTACTTAAG
Source organism: Amia ocellicauda (assembly GCF_036373705.1). Lineage (NCBI taxonomy): Eukaryota > Metazoa > Chordata > Actinopteri > Amiiformes > Amiidae > Amia > Amia ocellicauda. Next base: position 22,268,023 of record NC_089872.1, read on the forward strand.
TCCCTTGTAAGCTGATAAAATCACCAGCCCGCTTCCTGTGACTCAGCAGATTCCACTCCCTAATTAAACCTCCCTGAACAAATCCACCGCACGACGAAGCCCGCACCACTCTCTCGGGCCAGAGTCTGACTCAGACACAACATCCACACGACCCCACCCTGCCACAGAGCAGGGCCTCCGACGCCAGCGCAGGGGACGCTCCCTGACATTCTCTCTGAGAGCAGGGATGCAGACTGTTCTCAGATGCACTGAGACAGCGACGGGATGCCGAGCTCGGCTGCCCATTTTTGGCAGCTGGCAACTGGACGGGCAGAGCCGCGGCGCGGCACACAGAGGGTGTTGTAGGAATGACGGCGCTCACACCCTTTCAAATTGGCTGAACAATAATCGGGAGAGGCTCTGCACGAGGACAGACACACACTGCGACCCTCTCACTCTCCAGTGTCTGATTTCACCCTCACTCAGGATTTGATTCTCGATGCTGTAATGAAGCGCCCATGGGTTCTGGGTGTTCTCCCCATAAGGCAGTCGGGCGTGTGCTTGCAGCACAACACGAGGGTCAGAGCGGAGCAAAGCCGCGTCCCCCCCGGGGCACGGCTGTGATCGGTGGCCTGGAATACCTGGGGGGGCAGGGATCAGATCTGAGTGAATGCCAGCAACACTGCCCTGCTGCGGGCCACACTCCAGACGCGCTGCACGGAGGGACGCAGGTCAAGAAACTTTTATATAATTATAAAAAACACACACACAAAAAGCACTCACAAACTTTGCATTGACTGCACTGACTGCTGATTCAGCGCCTGCGTATAGCATTGAAAACGAAACCCAAACCGCACTAGGGTCATTCCTGATTTCTGAGACCTACAGCGTGTCGGAGTGCAGGGAGAGCAATCCCGAAAGAGGCCTCTGGACCAGAACAATGCTGCTCATTTGCATAGTGTTTAACCCAATACAAAAGAAATGGGTGTAACGACTACAACACAAGGAACTTCAATGATTGAATAACAGCCAGCAATGCCTTGCATCAGAAAAGAAACTGCAGAGACAATTACCATCTCCAGTAACACACAAACACACACTTTCGCTGTGCTGAATACACACTCACACACAGATACAGACACACTCAGACACTCACTCACTCCCTGCCTCCCTCACACACACACTGACACGCACACACTCACACACTGACAGACATGCACACACTGACATGCACACACACTCACTCACTGACACAGACACGCACACACTGACACGCACACACACTCACTCACTCACTGACACAGACACGCACACACTGACACGCACACACACTCACTCACACACTGACAGACACTCACACACTGACAGACACGCACACACTGACACGCACACACACTCACTCACACACTGACAGACACTCACACACTGACAGACACGCACACACTGACACGCACACACACTCACTCACACACTGACAGACACGCGCACACACTCACTCACTGACACAGACACGCACACACACTCACTCGCACACACACTGACACGCACACACACTCACTCACTGACACAGACACGCACACACACTCACTCACACACAGACACGCACACACACTCACTCACACACTGACACGCACACACACTCACTCACACACTGACACGCACACACACTCACTCACTCACTGACACAGACACGCACACACTGACACGCACACACACTCACTCACACACTGACAGACACTCACACACTGACAGACACGCACACACTGACACGCACACACACTCACTCACACACTGACAGACACGCGCACACACTCACTCACTGACACAGACACGCACACACACTCACTCAATGACACAGACACGCACACACACTCACTCAATGACACAGACACGCACACACACTCACTCGCACACACACTGACACGCACACACACTCACTCACACACTGACACGCACACTGTCAGCCTCAGCAGCGCATTCCTAAGCAACAGTGCGCCTCTGCTGCACACGTCACGGAGGGGGGGGGCTGCAAACACTCACGATGACGTCGATTACCGGCACGACCATCATACTTCGCTTTCGCTCCTTACAATAGGATATACCTCTGTAAACGGAGCCCCACACAAAACACCAATTTTGTGCCTGCGTGGATTTCATGCACGACCACAAACACGCAAATGCAAGTCTGTGCGGCGTTCAAGGAGCTTGGCTATCCTGACTACTGAACCAAACGAGTGAGATCTTTATGAACTATATCCTTATTCAAACTGAGTCCTGTTTGCATGCAGTCTCCCACATCACCAGTCAGCCTGGATGCTGCAGCTTTCACTCACTCACGGATCTATTCAATGCTGCACTGCTGAAGCGGGCTAAGATTAGGAGCAACTGTTTAAAGGCTAACTCAATTCAACACCATGAGTCTTCTTTGGGGGCTTTCTGTCCAGCCCTGCTGCGCTGTCCGTGGTCTCATCCTCACAGCAATCTGTCTGCACAGGTGGCACATCTGCGCCCCAAGCCCGGCTGCAGATCTGCGGGCTTTGTGTGGATTATAGTGTCTAGTAAACATGCAGGACCAGTGCATCAAAATGATGCATTTACACAGGACGGGTATCCCTCCATCTTTTGTGCGTGGGGGCGGGTGTGGGGGCAGTCTTTTGTCCGGCCTGAGAGAGAGGGACACCCCCCGCCCGGCTGCGGCCAATGCTCTTCACCGTCCAAGCGCATCTTCTCTCGGGGGTTTATCCGTGCTTTGCCACACGATCACACTTTAAAACTTCGCGATATAGAGAGTGCACTGGGAAACGTGCAGCAGACCATAAGCAAGCATTGCAGCAGCAGCTCCCCCCGCCGCTACACTTTGCACCAATTGCTGCACGAATTACCTCCCTAGTCCGCCAGCATGTCCCCGGGCCCCGCCGCCCCGCCGCCCCGCCTGGAGCCGCGCGTTTCTCAGAAACCTCTCAACTTCAGTCCCGAGCGCTGGAGATGCAGCTGCACGGCGCACTATCTGACAGGAAGGCACTTGCAGCCTAATGCGCAGGCGCGCCCACCGACGCCTTTGGTTTCCAGTGCAAGCTCACTATGTGGCAAGGGCCGGGTCCCGGCTGTGTAGTTAATGTTTTTTCCTTTTCTTTTTTTAAGCGCACCAGTTTCTCCCATTTGCTTACCTGCTGAGCTCGCTGGGGTCGGGCGGCTCCATGGTGGGGCGACAGGGGCTCCTCTCTACCCGTGCATGGGACCCCGCATGTCTGCACGAAGCCCCGTGTGTTTTGCACTTTCGCAGGAGTTGCTGAGATCGGCGCTGGCTCCACAATGTCGCTATCCGGCTGCAAAGCCCGAGCGCCTCTCCGAGTGCGAGGCGGCCATCTTGCTAGCGCTCCGTGAGGGAGTGAGAGCGCAGCGCTACGGCAGCCCGTGCGGGACACACGGCGCGTCGTGACGGCTGCTGCCGCGCGTTAATTACACCCGTTAATGAGCCGCGCAGACTGAGTGCCTGTTGCACACGCATATTGCACATGCAACAGAGATAAGATAAGATAGTACTGTACTAATGATTGCACCACCAGCCCAATGCATACATCACCATAGGTACTACAAAAACACAGACACACAAACCCTGTGATCATATTAAAAAGCCTCATTGCATGTGGTAAAAAGCATCTGCGAAAACGTACCCCCACCACCCCCGAAATACCTCACACTGTGCCACAAGATACACACCGCTATTAAAAACATTTGGAGCATTTTTGTGTGAAGTTTGTGTAGCTGGGCTGTGCAGTGAGGAGAGTTTGTGTAGCTGGGCTGTGCAGTGAGGAGAGTTTGTGTAGCATATGGGAGTTATTTTCTAATTTATTCTTCGAATTCTCCCACAGTCGTTCTTTCCCACACAATGAAGGTCATCTCCTGGATGACACGCTGCAGTGGGACAGAGGAGCGGTGTAGTGGGACAGAGAGGAGCGGCGTGGAGACATTCCCCGCCTCGTATCAGTAACACAATCAGGAAGAATGGGGATCATTTTACTTTGGCAAGAGCACAAAAGCAGAGCTGAGAGAGAGAGAGGAAATGGGAGCCATTAGAACTGATTAGCAGATTGATTCACACATCACTCTCAAAGGGTTAAGGGTCCTCATCTCCGCAGCCGTGTCCAAGGCGTGGGCTCAGGGTCAGGAGGCTGACGGACACAGCGCCGCTCTGTTTCAGATCTCTGTGCGCTAACTAGGAACAGGGGGGATTTTCCGCAATTCATAATAAAAAAATACAAAACACAAAAACAGAAGCTTCATTCTGTGTTTAATGGCTGTGAAGGAATTGGATGACAGATCTTTCTGCACAATCTGTCCTCTTCATGGGAGCCACGGAGGCCCGTGCACACTGTGACACTACACAGCACACTGACAGCACAGCACACTGACACTACACAGCACACTTACAGTACACTGTGACAGCACACTTACAGCATTCAGCACACTGTGACAGCAGACAACACACTTGCAGCACACTGTGACAACACACAGCACACTGACACTGTGTTCCTGGGACTGCAGGGTTCATGACTTACAAGATTCTGCATGTTGGCTTTGCAAATCACAGCACAAAAGAGTCTCTATTTTTACACTGAGCTGCTTTTGATTTCCTGCCCAGCCAGGCTGTTGTTAATGAAGGTGGCTGTGCAGGTACAGCAGATGTGACATCCTGCCAAGGGTCCTGGCCCGAGGACCAATTCTGTCAACTGTCCATGCGAGTTTGATCATGAACGAGCCCTTGTGATGTGCAGACTCCAGTTTCACGGCGTTAACACGCCTGGCGCGAGTCTCGGGGCGCTGGGCGGAGAGGCCTGACCTTCAGCTAGTGCTCTGCTGCTGAATGAATGTGTCCTTTCATAGACCACACTGACTTTTTAACAATCTGTCCATTATTTACATAGCTGTCATTCCTGAACCTACAGTCTGTACGGAAGCACGGCTGCCCAGAGCCGCAGACTGTGGATGAGGAGGAATGGCAGTCGATGTGGTGCCACTTCTCAGTGAAAATCTGCCTCAAAAATGACCCTCAACACCCACATCACCGCACTTACTGTGTCAGTGTGAACCCAGAGTATAGGATCACTTGTGCTTGCAAAGGTTCTGCGTATAAATGTTACCTTGTGTAAGAGATAACGTCAAATGTGCTTCACAACAGCCTCTCTTGAGATGGCTGAATATTTAGATGATTTAACAAGTTAGTAAGTTAGCAGAATACAGCTTAACTGGCCGCATTGGTATTATTACTGGAGTTCTGCAGATTATAGAGCTTCAGCTATTGGAAGGAAATTGTGGGGCTGTTCCCTCTAGACCTAAGACTCAGGAACAGACGTATAGATGCCCCTCTCTGCCCCGACCCCCCAGGCCTTGCCGTACCAAGGGCAGAGAGCGGCCAGCCCAGGACTGTACCATGTTTCTGCTGCTTTCATTTATTAACGTGAAACATTAAACTAGACCACAAGGTGTCACTGTCGCACAGTTCCTGCAGAAATAACAACAATGTAAAGGTGCACAGATAGATAGATCTTACATATATGCATATGTACATACATACATACATACATACATACATTCATATATACATAAATACAGTTGTAGTTGAAAGTATTCATACCCTTAATTTGAAACAATGTTAATTAGTGATTAATTTAGATAAATAATAATAGATTATACTCTACAAATGTTTAAATATGAATAGTAAATTAATCGGTACAAAATTAAAATTGAGGGTAAAGGAATCATCTGGTAAACTTCACCTAGAGCTACACACATACAAACACACTCTCTCTCACTCTTTCACACACACGCACACACAAACACACACATACAATCACTCTCTCTTTCACACACACAAACACACACACACACACAAAATCTCTCTCTCACACATACACACACAATCGCTTTCTCTCTCTCTCTCTCTCTCACACACACACACACAATCGCTTTCTCTCTCTCTCTCACACACACACACACACACACAATCGCTTTCTCTTTGTCTCTCTCTCTCACACACACACACAATCGCTTTCTCTCTCTCTCTCTCACACACACACACACACACACACACACAATCGCTCTCTCTCTCTTACACACACAATCGCTTTCTCTCTCTCTCTCTCACACACACACACACACACACAATCGCTCTCTCTCTCACACACACACACACACACACATACACACACACAGCCTCTACAGATCTAGATGCTGATTACATGTCTGTTGCAGAGCTGTGCTGTCACTTCTTCTGTGCCTCAGCGTAATGGCAGGGGGAGAAACCGAGCCCTGAGATGTGACCACGGGGCCGAGACTCCTATTAGGACAGCACTCAGCAGTGCCCCCCCCCACTGTTGTCATCTCCCAGTCTGCACCACAGACAGCGGTCAAGAGACTCTTTCATTTATACACAGAGTGTGAGAGAGAGGAGAGGAGTCCCTCGGTCACTGATCCAATTACAGTTAGCAGGCAGAGCTGTCAGATCTGCACAGGAAATTAAATGAAGGCTCACCCCCCTCCTTCATTAGACCCCCCTGAGACGCTCACATCTTCTGATCTATCATTTGATACTGAAATAAGGATGTGCAGCTGCTGTGGACTGTACTCAATTAAATGAATTAAACGTGTTACCTGCATCAGAAGGCCCTGAGAGCCGGAGCTGCCCATCTCCAGAGGGTTACAGGAACACAGGAGTGTGACGTTGTGTTGTGGTCCTATACTCGCCCCTGCTCGGAGGGCTGGCCGGTCAGCATGCAGGATCCCTGGGGGGCAGAGAGCAAACTCACAGGGCCGTGACAACGAAGGGAGGCTCATTAAAACCTCTCCATGCCCAGCACAGAGAGCCATGCTGGTTTGAGTGGCTGCTGACGGGTAACTGCGCCGCACCACTGCACAGCACACACCGTCAGCATCATTACCACACCGTCTCTGAAAAAGACCTAGGAGTCTAAGTGAGGAGTCCACATTCTCCATCCAAGCAATGTGGGGAAGCAATAAAAAAGGCAAACAGAGTGTTAGGGTATATTGTCAAAAGTGTAGAATTGAGAACAAGGGCAGTGATGTTCAGACTGTACAATGCACTAGTTAGAGCTCATCTGGATACTGTGGACAGTTCTGGGCTCCACACTTCAAGAAAGATATCGCTGCTCTAGAGGCAGTTCAGAGGAGAGCACCCAGACTTATTCCAGGTCTGAAGGGAATGTCCTACTGAGAGACTGAGGACCTGAACCTTTTCACCCTGGAACAGAGGAGACTACGTGGGGACTTGATCCAAGTCTTCAAAATCATGAAGGGCATCAAGCAAATCAAACCAGAGGAGCTTTTCCAGATCAGCAGGGACACACGCACCCGGGACACAAATGGAAATTGGGCTTCAAGGCATTCAAGACAGAAAACAGGAGACACTTCTTCACACAGAGAGGCGTCACAATCTGAACAAACTCCCCAGCGATGTGGCTGAAGAGACAATTTGGGAACATTCAAAAACAGACTGGAGCTGTTAGTTCACTTAGTTATTAATGGACACCAAACGAGCACGATGGGGCAAATGGCCTCCTCTCATTTGGACATGAGGAGCCCTTCAGTTTTATTTGGGAAGAAAAACAGTAACTGTCTGGTCCGGGACACTCCAGTCCTCTGTGCGCTGGAGAAACCGTAGGACTCTGGGTGTCCCTCTGTGATGCGATGACAGGCCGCAGAGGAAGGAACAGATCGGCTCCCAGGTGCCGACTGTGCCTCAGAGCTGACATATTGTGAGACGCAGCAGCCCGTTCTGGGCCAGCAGACTATGGGCCACAGGTGACCAATAAAATATGAAAGAGCTCCAGAGCAGTCGTGCGTCCCGTTTAAAGGCAGTTCTAAGCTTGTGCCTGTAAGTGACTGCAATGCTAAAGAGCTGGAACGCATTCACAGGTTATACAGCAACAGATTCATTATTCAAAATGCTATAGACCAACTGGAACTAATGATCTGAGCCTGTGTGTTTAATCGGATTAGAAGTGATTAAGTACAATGTCGTATTACACAGTAATTAGACTCCTGTTTCATGTCAAACAACTGCACCTACAATCTGTTTGTTGCATGCTGGGTAACCGAATGACTTCTTTGGCTTAAATTCCCGACCAAAATGCGTACGTCAGCACAACGGACTGTGTCTGAACACAGGACAGGTTATTTTACCAAATGGAGGCGGCGCACGGTCACCTGCTCTCTGGCATCCTTCCCAGTTGTGTTTCCAACAGCGCTGTCAGGTGTATCGGTTTGCGTGTGGAGATGCCTTCAGAGAGGCAGGACACTGGACAGGTTTTTCCTGCTGCGGGGAGGGAAGTGGTGCCCTCTGGTGCTGATGCTGGGAAGTGATCGGAACAGAGTGCAAAGACTGGTAAGAAAAGTAGAAAAACTAAAAGAAAATTAACAACAAATACAAATGAATATCAGAATTACTTTTGATACAAACTTGAACACGAGCACTAAACTAAAGCTCCTTTGGAACATCCTTGGCTGACTTGATGCCCGAGGGCCCGTGAGAGGGTCCGATTCCCAGCACGGCGCCTGGAAGTAACGGGAGCCACAGAGCACGTCTATTCTGGGGAACAGAGCATCAGTTGGCACTAGACCAAGGCAGGAGGAAGTCATAGCTTACTGATGGCCAGACTCATGTATCAGCAGCAGCATCATCTTGTCTCTGTGAATCAGCTCCCCTGAAACAGCCAACTTTATCTCTGTTCAGCTTTATCTGACTAAGTGTGACTCTGGACCATTGAAGAGCGGTGAGGGTGACTGTGGAGATGACTGGAGAGGTGAGAAATCAAAAGAAGAGTGAAAATGGGATGCAGTGCCTTGGAAAGAACCAGAACGCTGCACCCATTTGCCAGAAGAGAAAAGTATTTGATTTGATATTTGATATAATAAGAGATTTTGAAAGATCAGAGAACAAACGAAAAAATGTGACATCGTTGACAGGGTGAAAATGTTAAAATGGCATGTGGCTGGACACATTGAAGAACAGATCAAAGATGGACAAAGGAAGCTCTTGAATGGATATCAAGGGATGACAAAAGACCTAGAAGATGAAAAAGATATATATAAATAGAGAGAGACATGTACAGTGACACTCTGTCATTTGCCCACCTCCTTAACGAACAAAGAGCCTTTAATCTCTCTTTAAAATATTTCAATTGCACCTGTTATATTTTCTTTTAAGCTCTTCTCGTGTGTAATTATTCCTGGTTTATGATTCATCCCCACACATTCTGGATCATTTGCAATGGACAGCCCCTGCAATGATCATTAGTTATAGGAGCTCTGAAAAAAAGAAAGTTCTGAATAATCAGCATCTGAAGAATCCCTTTCAGTAGAGAAACGATAGGAGCTTCATATTTAATTCATGGTCCTCAGCTCAGCACCATTGATCTTACCTGAGAAGACAGTGAGCAATTCCAAACAGACTTAAAAATATATAAAAACGTACATACATATATTGTTTTTTCTTCCCATTTATCAGGATTTGTAATTTCCCTGTGTGCTATATAGGTGTTTGTTTGTGATTGTGTATGTGTTTGACTATAGATGTGACTATTTTGTTGCATAGGTTGTGTGCACATACTTGTAAACATGAAGAAGGGAGACAGATGGTAGGAGGTAATATTAATGCAGAGCAAAAATACACAGCAGCACGTTTGGAATGACAACACTTTAAAATGAAATGTACTGAAAATAAACACATGAATAAATAAGTGTAGTGCCAGCCTGCATGCTGGTTCTGTCTCCAGCAGCTCACAGATATCGACACCAGCAGGATGTCCTGTCCTGGAGGACGGCCCGGCTCCCTGACACGCCTAGCATCCGTCCCCACAGTGCTGGGTCCAGACAGCCCCCTGACACGCCCAGTCCCCAGTCCACACTGCAGCTTATCTTTATCAGTGCTGATTATGGACTCAAAGTCTCATAGTATAACTCTGGGAAATGAGAGATAATTCAAGAAACACACAAGTGATACTTTGAACTGTACTTATATAATTTCCAAGACAGCCAATTATTATTATTATTATTATTATTATTATTATTATTATTATTATTATTATTATTATTGTGGTTGTTTTTGTTGTTGTTGTTATTATTATTATTTATTTCTTAGCAGACGCCCTTGTCCAGGGTGAATTATGAAACATAAACCCATGAACAAGATTCTCATTGTCCCTCCCTACCATCTAGCAGAACCTCATGCAATTTAATTATTATTATTCTACCATATATAATAATAGATTTTCAATAATAATTTATGCAAAAGGTACTGTCATTATTATTAATATTATTCCTTATTATCCTATCTATCTATCTATCTATCTGTCTATCTATCTATCTATTCAATCTTTATGCCGCTTTATGCCCTCGAGCTAAAAATGAAAACCAGGCCACTGCCAGTAGAGGAAAGTAGAGCAGGCAATTACGGTGCTTTTAGCTGTGCTCGGCTGTGGCTGCTGGGTCATGAGGAGCTGCTACAAAATCAAGCTTCACTCGGGGGTGCACATATTTAAAAATGACACTGTGCAGCCAGTTACATACGTTAGAAAAGCCAGACAAACTGAAGCTGATGCACAGAGATGGTGGACGAGCGCTGACAGGAGTCTGAGACGTGGTGACCTTGTTTCATCGAGATTTAATCTGCTGTACGATGTTGCTGAACTAGTTGTTTAATTAGATTATTAATGATGGGTTGGGCCCCGTGGACTGTGTGGTCCCTAAATCAAGTCTTCACTTTTGTGAGAAATGAAAGGGGTAGGAGAAGTCAAACACGTGCTAATTAACAGGCGTGGCTAGCTTTGTTAATAGGGCTGATGAATGTATTGGTGTGTTCATTTATTCATTTAATTAGAGTGCTGGAGAGCTGTGCACAGAGCAGGGCAGGGTGGGCATCAGGAGGCTGGATGGAGATCCAGTCAGTCAGTCTATTAACCCTGGGCTCCCTGGGCGGAGGGGTGCGGAGCATGACATCAGAGACAAAGCATGCAAACCCTATATGAACATTGCAGAACAGTGACACTCACATTCCCAAGAGCCAGTTATTCAACTGCTGTTCATAATGCAATGCGAACACAGTACTGGCAAGCCTGAATCGTTGCTTTAGTCTTGTCAGCTAAGCTCTGGTCTTAAAAGACAGGTCTGGGTTGTTAATCTCGCTCAACTGCAGTCTCTCGCTTATCGGCCTGTCTTTCCATAGTCACTGGATAAAAGCAAAACAAAGGTCATCAACTGTAGTTTGCAGCTTTGGAGCAATGCCTTTTCGTTTTCGTCATGGCATATTAGAGGTCTGAATTTCAGAGGCGTGGGAGTTTCCTGTTGAAACCTCAGTATTACGAAAAACAACCGGGACACGTTTGTAACATGTCTCTGCTCCTTCAGCACAGCCCTGCTCTGCACAGCCCTGCGCCCACACAGGCAGCTGCTGGTGCCAGTTCACAGAGACCATGGCAGCACTGAACTGCAGCCCTGCCAGTGCTGGCCACCTGCTCTGCCACTGCGGCGACCCAGTGTCTGAGCAACCGTGTATGATCTCACACACAACAGAAAGGATACATCCATGTATTTTATCACACGTATGTGTCTATTTCTATGCCAGCCCACGTGTGTTTTCTATGCATACCCCCACCCCGCATTTCTGCACACTATAAAGGGGACTTCCTTAGAGAAATGATACTGAATCATACATAATTACAGTGCCGGCGCAGCGGCGGCGCATGCGCAGTGGGAGCTGCTGCGCCGCTCCGTCCCCCGGTCGCTAAGGAAGCCGCTGGCCGCCGCCTCCTCCTGTTACCTGGGCTGAGCAGCCGCGACGTCACGCTGAAGTCATCGCCACATCAGCGAGCCTCGGCACCGGCAGAGAGGGAGGCAGAGACACGGCCGCCGGCGCACAGGCATCGCCGAGACCCGCAGCGCCGTCACCCGTCCAGCTCAGACATCCGCCCGAGCGAAGATGCTCCAGTCCCTGAGCAGCAACTCGTGTGTGCGGCTCATCCAGAGCAACAGATCGGCCTGGTACTTCGTGCTGCTGGCGCTGGGCTACGCGCTGTACCTGGTCTTCGGGGCCGTGGTCTTCTCCTCGGTCGAGCTGCCCTACGAGGACCTGCTGCGCCAGGAGCTGCGCCAGGTCAAGCGCCAGTTCCTGCAGGACCACGAGTGCCTGTCGGAGGAGCGGCTGGAGGAGTTCCTGGCCCGGGCGCTGGAGGCCAGCAACTACGGGGTGTCGGTGCTGAACAACGCCTCGGCCAACTGGAACTGGGACTTCACCTCGGCCCTGTTCTTCGCCAGCACCGTGCTGTCCACCACCGGTGAGCAGAGCCGTCGAGCCGGCAGAGGCGGCCAGGAAACCAGCGCACACACACACTGATACAGACAGACAGACAGATATAGACACAGAGACAGAAACACACACACTGATACAGACAGACAGACAGACATATAGACACAGAGACAGAAACACTCATATCCAAACACGCACTCCGATACACACACTGATACAGACAGACAGACAGACAGATATAGACACAGAGACAGAAACACACACACTGATACAGACAGACAGACAGATATAGACAGAGACAGAAACAAACACACATCCAAACACACACTGATACAGACAGACAGACAGATATAGACACAGAGACAGAAACACACACACTGATACAGACAGACAGACAGATATAGACAGAGACAGAAACAAACACACATCCAAACACACACACTGATACAGACAGACAGACACAGCGGGACGGATACACCGATAACGAAAGTGGTGTTTGCTTAACTGCAAAAGGGAAATGCATGTGAATAATTATGTGTGTCTGTGTGTGTATGTATGCATGTGTGTGTGTGTGTGTGTGTGTATGTATATATATATATATATATATATATATATATACAAACACACACGCATAATTATTCACATGTATTTCCATATATAAGCGCATCGCTTGTTTGTTTTTCCTGGTCATTTGAAACAGAACCGCACGCTATCTGGGAATGTGTTTCGCGACTATATTGTGTCTGTGTATGTGTTTGAATGTGTGTGACATTGTTGCTCAGGTCGCTGTGGGTGAAAGCTATATGGAAACTACTGTATATTGTAGCACTAACGTTATATGGAAACAGTTTCCGTTCCCGCTGGCTCAGCCTGGTTTCGAGCACCTGCATGTGTAACCCGACACCTGGGAGCGCCAGGGCGCAAACCTGCCCGCATTGCTGTGCGACTGCGGAGGAAACCCGAGCCGGATCACAGGGCACACAAGCGCACAATGGCAGGCCAGCACACTGCCTGGGCTGGGAACTGAACGCCCTGCCTGGGCTGGGCACTGTTGACGTGCATGTGGTTTGTCATTAACCAGGTGTGCAGCCCCTCCATCCACACACTGCCTGGCCCCAGAGCACAGCAGTCACACTGAAGTGCATTATAGACAGCCACCCCCAGGTCTGCTCAGAGCTCTGCTGTGTGCCAACACAATGTGTTAACACAACTGGCAGATCCTGTTCAGCCGAATTAAAGGCATTTATCCTCCCTGTCACCATCCCTACAGAGGGACAAAACACTAGGAGGGTTCATTGTCATGTGTGGAAGCATTTCACCACAGAGGATGAACTCATGTGCCATTCAGGGCTTTCTCTACTCAAAAGATTGGCCACACGGTCACACCTTTCACAAAATAGTTCAAATACAATGGGTCACATGGAAGGGTTGTTTAAAAAACGCTGTACATATCAACTCCATTAACTGTGTGGCTTGGAAGTAGTATAACACTCATTACAAAGTAAAGCTAAAATGGGAAATGATCTGGGTGTAGCGATGGATTCGAAACCCAGAGCTGTGATTGTCTTGGGCAGAAGTGAGCTGTGCTTTCATAAGCAGCCACCCAGAGCCATCTGTATCGGGGTGGAGGAAGAGGAACTGCAGCGCTGTGTGGTTTTCTCAGAAGCATTCGCCAGCACGGTCATCTATTTACTTGGGTTTAAACGTTCAGTGACCTTGAAAGTAGATTGATAAAATCCTACATTTTTAAAATACAACACACTTAAATTTTTAGATTAAAAAAGTATCAGTTTCTCTCAGATATTGTTCATTGAAAGAACAACGATTGCTGAAGTGAACCGTGCCGGTGGAATCACTGAAAAAGATCCTGTAGGTTAAATGTCATAGTGAAGGTGCGTTCTGTGACTTTAACCTTGAGGAGGAAGTGCAGATTCAGTCCAGCGTCACCCGGCCGCCTGCGTTCTGTGTGGTCTGGGTGCTGTGAGTGCCGGGTTCAGTCCGTGCCTCTCTGCTGCCCGGGCTCTGCATGGGCTCGGACGCAAAGGGGTGACTCCCGGGGTCAGCAGACGCCCGGCTCCCACACTCCTGCCTGTCACGAGAGATCATCTCTGTTATCTGAACTGCAGAGCTGCGCTGATCAGAGCTCCTCTGGCAACAGGGTTTCAGAACGATTCATGCAGAAAATTATTCATTTAGCATGTTGTGCTAATGGAAAGTTTAATTGACTTCCCACTGGGGAGGAGCAGTGTGATGTGTGTGTGTTCTTCCTCTGACAGCCTGTGTCTGTGTCCATCTGTGTCTGCTCATGTCCATGCTGTTGCGTCGTCTTCATGTGCATGTGCTCGTTGCAGGCTACGGCCACACGGCGCCCCTGTCTGACGGAGGGAAGGCGTTCTGCATCGTGTACTCCGTGATCGGCATCCCCTTCACCCTGCTGTTCCTCACGGCCGTGGTGCAGCGCATCATGGTGTTCAGCACCAGGCGGCCCGTGCAGTACGTGCACACGCGCTGGGGCCTGTCCAAGGCCCTGGTGGGGATGGTGCACGCCATCCTGCTGGCCTTCATCACCACCTCCTGCTTCTTCCTCATCCCTGCTGCCATCTTCTCCGCCCTGGAGGAGAACTGGAACTTCCTGGAGTCCTTCTACTTCTGCTTCATCTCGCTCAGCACCATCGGCCTGGGGGACTACGTGCCAGGCGAGGGCTACAACCAAAGGTTCAGAGAGATCTACAAAGTGGGAATCACATGTGAGTGTCCTGGGCTCAAATGTGTTTCAGTGCGTGTTTAAGGGTGTGTGTGCGTGTGAGCATGTTTAAGGGTATGTGTGCACATGCTGTGGCCTACGAGCAACAAGTAATTGTGTCATTGTGCAATGCTTAGCAGTGTCTGGTTGCGACACTGTGCAGTGCTGAGTAATGTGTGTGTGTGGTCAGTGTGCGGTCTCTGAGTGTGCATTGTGTCTCTGCCAGTGTACCTGCTGCTGGGTCTGATCGCCATGCTGGTGGTGCTGGAGACCTTCTGTGAGCTGCAGCAGCTCAAGCACTTCAGGAAGATGTTCTACCTGAAGAAGGAGAAGCCGGAGGACCGCGTCACCATCCTGGAGCACGACCACCTGTCCTTCTCCTCGGTGTCGGACCAGGCGTCCTCCCTGCGCGAGGACAAGACCGGGGAGCCCTTCGTCGAGTCGCCGCCCCTGGCCTACCTCTCCCCCGATGGCTCCATCAACAGATAGGCCTGAGGGCGCCTGTGTGCACAGCGTGTGTAGGGGGGGGGCAGGGAGACGCTTCACAATCATAGCCAATACAGACCCAACACAGACCCAACACAGACCCACAACATTGCTCTTTTTGGTTGTTATTCAATTATGCTTTACATTATATAAACAGTGTATTTCAGCAGTTTTATACGCTTCACACACTTTGCGCAGTGTGTCTGTCAGGCAGGGTAGCGATTATAACTGACAGCAAAGACAAAGGGAACACATAGCAGCCAAAATCACAACTTATTGAACTCCCAAAATGTGGGAAATTAGTTTAATATGTGTGTGTGTGCGTCTATATATATATAGATATATATGTATATACGTATATATGTACATTTATAGACGCATAAATGTATACATATTATAAATGTATATTTATAATATTTAATTTACAGTATGTGTTTGTATATATATTATTGCTTTAAAGACCTTGTGTCGAAGGATAATAGTAGTGTAATTTAAACAACAATAATAGGACTGTTCATCTAACATATCAGGAAGAGCATGGTCTGTCTGTAGCTTCACACAGAGGGGCATCATGGGTGACAGGTGGGCGTCGGGGCACTAATGTCTTTAATGCACCCCCTTGCTGTGTCCACAACACAGGGCAGCTCGTCTCTGTGTTCCAGGCGCAGATATTCTGCACACGGGGTATAAAACTGCACTTAGTATTATATACGATTGCGTGAACGCGTCTGTGTGTTTATTTCCTATGTGTGTACAGATAGAGACGGGAAATGTATTTTTAAATGGTATTTTGCAAAAGGCTGTAGGGGCTGGCCCCTGATTGATCTCCATTCAGACTTTGCAGTGTACAGAGGGGCCCTACAGTGGCCCTGCATGGGGGGGTACAGACAGAGCCGTTATGAAGGGAGTGTGTTTTCGCAACCGGTCACCACAGTGGCGCAGTGCTGGTGTGAAGGGACTGCAATGTTTTCTCATCCTATGTGTCCTGAATTTTGTACATTTGTGTTGTTGCGCAGTGGTTTCCTGGTATTTGCACTAGTCCTGTGTATCTGCTGGTTCACTAGTGGCACAGTCAGTGTGGCACGTTGTCTCAACAACGGATCTCAAGCACAACTCCTCGACGTGCAGAAAAGGCTGCGTCGAGGCGGAATCACATACACTGCATGCGCTGCTGTGAGCGACAAACAGGATGCGTCTCTGCAAAGCAGCGAATTTTGTTTCTTTTTATTTGTGGTAAATTGTGAACCTCTATGGAAATAAAGGGATGCTGGCGTGCTGATGAAGTGCAGGCTGCTGTAATTGAATTGATGATGATGGTGTGAAGCAGACGACACACCTGGAAGGTTTGGTCCTGTTTCGGGGCGCTGTGTCTCTTCATAGACCTGACCTGACACCCGCCCACTGTCGTCAGGCGCTTGTACTTCATGTAGCTCACCCAAGCAGATGGGGTACAGAATATACATATATACTGAATATATATATATGAAACCCGAAGAATGGATTGTAAATGTTCATTAAAAGGTGTTTATTAAATGATTTGTCTGCTCCTGTCTGTGTGGGTGGGTGTTTTACAGGTTTCATTTCACGTATTTGAGAGGTTTAACTGTGTTAAAAGTTCACCTCTGTGTAATCCTGCCAGTTGTCTATTAGGGTGAATGCTTTGTCCCCCTTCATCTGTCTCTTCAAGCTCACTTAATCTTAAAATGTCGGTATTATCACGGGTAAACGCATGACACATGTCTGTCAGATCCTCAGCCTTGCCTCCCACCCAGCCTGCTCACTCTTCATTGCCAAGGTTGATCGAATAGCAGACAGGGACACAGATTCTTGTTTTTGTTTGCGTTTGCCAAGTTTGTGTAACAGTTACACTGTTCCTCATGAAAGAGTAAGAGTGCAAGGTCTCTGTTAACTCGGGAGCTGGTATTGTCTTCCGTTCCGGGCATTAACGCTGAAGAAGAAAGTCTGCGTCACGCGTGTGGTGCACAGCACCGCGATGGGCCTTCCTGTCCGACCGACTTCAGCAAACCTGGTTACCTGAGAGCCAGGCATCCCTATTCACTGCACGGACTGACAGCTCCTGGCAATTTGTGTTCCTCCTCCGCTGAACGCAATTATTAATAATTAATTATCAGCAAATCTAACGCAACCTGCTCCTTCTGTACCGCAGCTCTCGCCCATTGCTTATCTGGTCCCACATCTGGCACGAGTTTATAAACCACGTTAGTAAATGGAGATTAGGGTGTGGGTGTCGCTTGCCGAGTAATATCCTAAATGGCTTTGCTATGTGAGTCCCTGCACCTACAGCTGTCAGACAGGGCTGTGAGTTCCTAAGGCATTCAACTCTGGCAGCAGAAGAGGGTTTTCTAATTCAGTCGCCCAACCTAAGCCTTTTGTTGGCACAAACTCAGAGATAAACTGCTTCTGTATGAGTCTGCGGACCTGTTTCTCTGAGCTGGGCAGGACTGTGTAGGCCTTCTGTTGGGCAATTGTTAATTTTAAGTCTCAGCACTGTTCTGTTGGCACGATCTGCTGAGCTAAAATAAAATAAGACGCTTCTCGTGAGAACAAATGCAGTAATCCAGAGCAGGAGCCCGCAGGTGCAGTTTCTCAGAGAGGGAGAGGAGAGGCCCGGCAGAGAACACTCGTGCTGTGGGGCTTGTCAGCAGAAATTTCAGCTGGATCAGTGTCTCCTGTTCCCTGGATCGGCCCGGTTCTGGGTCTGTCTCTGCGTTGACCCTGCACAGCAAGAGAGGTGCTTATTTATTGCATAAACGACAAGCACATGTGCCTTTTCAGAAACACTATCTGTTTTTCTTCCAGCCTGTGTTATTAGTTATTAAATTGAAGTGCAAGGCCATTGTTTTCACCCACCTTTTGAACAGAGTGCTAGAAGGCTATAATTTGGTTTAATAAGAGATTTCTATGACTTTCGCTCTAGCGCACCCAGCGCCTCTCTGCTGTTGCGGTGCCGTCTGGGGGATGTCTATTGTGCAGCCCTCCTGCGCTCACACAAGAGCCTCGCCCACCATTCACAGGGGTTGTGAAATGCACAGGGTTTAGAGCCGTGCCTTGGTGTTTTCATGATTACAGTGCATTTCTTTCATTTAATATATATGCAAATGCAGCTCTTAACTGACGAAGGGCAGGCACTTCATGGTTTAAAAATGTGCCACAAACAGCCTGCATAATCTAGACATTATGGCCAATTATAATATAGCTCCAAAACCAGGAATTACATAGCGAAACTGGAAAACAATTAAAGGGATCAATTTTCAGAACCAGTAAAGAGAATGCCTACATTAGGGCAGTATAGAATAACTGGAAGATACTTTAAGAATGTAACATTGGCATTATACTTCATAATGATGTGATGATATGTGACACCTTTCTGAGAGCATTACAAACAATAGTGGTGAGTTTCAGGAGTGAAAACAAACACACACACTCACACCCAGACTCTGTCAGTGATTACTGAATGAAGATCTGTCTCCCAAAGACACTGAGAGGATTAATCAGGATCTTTTCTTCTTTTTATTGCAGCAGGGGGAAAAAGCAGATATTAATTGGAATGTCATCTTGACCCACTTAACAAAGCTTGAAATAGCCGGTGACGGTGGTGACAGCACAGAGTGGCTTTTGACATTGTATACCGTGAAGCTGAAGGCAATCGTTTAGGAGGGGAGAATGTCTTATAGAGGTGAGAAGTTTTCATTGCTGTTGAAATGATGGCGCTTGGTCTCTCTGATTTTCCTGATTCAGGTTTATCCTGGTCTCTCAGCTGCATCTCTCTATATCAGGAGCTGGGGAAATGCGCACAGACCCGCCAGCCTTCTCCCTCTCCCTGTGGAGGGGAGTTCTTCCAGGGATGCCACATATATCACCCATTCTTCTGGACGATAAGAGCTCCAGCCAGTGATACATGAACACCTGACAGCGAGTCTCCCCTCAGCTCTGTGACATTGCAGATATTCTTACTGCAGACAGGACTGATCGGCGCGTCTCAGTATTTAGGAAGAGTTGGGTTTCTGCAAGCGAGAGGTACCTTTCACACAAACAAACACGAACATTCAAAGTGATTTCACTTTCTCTGAACTGGGATATTAAATATTAATGATCCTGTATAAAAATATTCATATTAATATCCATATCAGAAGTACAGACAAACTAAAAATAGCAGATTGTGTTTATTTTTGCTCTCCAGGTCCAAATTATGTGAGAGTACCTGCCGGTAAGTGTTCATCTGACTGGATGATATTAAAGGCATGAGTCTGATACCAGCTGAATATTTCCATATCAATTGGCAAAAGTTTTGAAGTATAACTTTCAAATGCACTGTATATATATTAAGTTGCCTCAGGCACATCTACGTCAGTGATTTATATTTATGTTGAAATGTATACATTTGTATTGCATGCCATCGCATTTCCTATACTTTCTGCTTCCATTATTGAAGACCCAAAGATGTATTTCCAGCCATTGCAGAGCTCGGGGGTCCAGTGGCTCAGTTTAGGGGTCTTCCCTGGAGGCTCGTGTCTCCTCCACTGCCTTGCTGTGTCACCATGAGCGAACCGATTGGGCTGCTTGTTCTGCAGCTTCCAAAACAAACTCAACGCTCCTGTTTAAGTGACTTCACAGCACTAGCTGCTAATGCACAGCTCACCCCCTTAGTCTCAGGAAATTGCTGTGCATAAAAGCATCTGCTAAATGACTAATTATTTATTATATTCCAATTCTCCATCTGTCTGCCTTTTCCAATCTGGCCTGTTTTGCTTCATATGAGTAGTGACCGAGTCTGTTCTGTTTTATTGCTGCCAAGGCTGTTCTGGTCCATTGCTTAATTTGGTCTGTACCCCAAGGGTGAGCACTCACACAGACAGACACCCCTCACAGCTGGTCACGCACTGATTCGCCGGTCACTGCCTCCTGGACATGCATTGGACCTAGATAGGTCACCTACCAACAGATCCCCACACTGACTTGTGATTCTGTAGGTCCGGACCAGTTCTACGGGCTGTAGGCTTTCATTCACCAATGCAAATCAGATGCTCTCATGTTTCTGATGAGACCCATGGAGGCGTACAAATCACTCCCGGTGAAAAGCAGAAACAAGGCAAGACTCTCTTTTCCTGCTTCTTCACAATAGCCTCTCAAGTCCTCTAACGATTGAATTTGCAGCACCTTTCTGTTTGGCAGCTTTTAAAACAACACAGGACACAGTCAGCTCTTATTTCTCCACGGCCTCCCAGCAGACTGCAATTTCATCTGAGTGTCCTGAGCAACGGCTCAGTCGGCGCTGGGCCCCCGGGCTTCTGCAAATAATACACAGCAATCAGAGCGAAACTGAGGGAGATATAACAGCAATTACAAACTGCGCATACAGCTCTCTCCCTCCGTCATCCTCTCACAGCAACACGACTGCCTGCCATTGTTGTGTTGAATGTTTCACAAGACCAATTGTGAATGACTCACCAAAACTGCCCCTCCTGCCGTTCACCCGCTGCTCGGCTCCTCTACCAGCCATTGCTGGGCAGAGAGGCTGACGGGGAAGGAAAACATTTTATTGAAGAGACGCCTCGGGGTCTGACGCCACGAGGCGGAGAGGTGACACGAGGGCGACACCGATTCTGGATGCTGGTGTTTTCAAAGAATGTCAGAATGGTGCCGAGCAGTTGGTGTGAAAAGGAATAAGAGAACAGAGAGAAGACTGATCTCAGGCTCTGCTCCTTGAATTTGAGTTTAAAATGTTTGATGGCTGACAAACTGTAGCCTCCACGGGTCTCTATCACTCCAAACATATGTACCAGCATTTCAAATACAGTACTGTTTTGTAGGAAAAACACACATGCACACATACCGGCAGTAAATTCACCAGTAGTCAGTGCCAGAGGTCTCTTCCACAGAAATTAGAGCAGTTAGTAAAATAACCATCTTTCTCATTTGGTTTCTACATCATCAATATAATAATTCCATCCAGGTGTCTCCTAACAGGACCCACAGGATAAAGCAGGAACAACATGGATCTGGTTAGATCTGATTTTGATATATCTGACTTCATTAGAAATCTGTCTTTATTTTGAGAACTTTCTTTGCCCGTTTGACAAAATTTGCTTGCCCCTCTTAGCAGTAAAGAAAAATACACGAATACACATGCCTCAGAGTCTCGTATCTTCACTGTAGAAATCTGGGCAGATATGGAGATTGAAAGCCTGTGCAGGAGAGCGCTCCAGAAAGGCCCCCTAGAGGTGCGTGTCAGCGCTCACCTGCTGCGCAGTGGATCCCCCGTCAGCCCGGCGCTGTGTCTCTGACCATGCTGCCCCCCGGGGGGCCGGCGCTGTGACTGGAGTCACAGGGGATTCTCTTCAGCCAGACACAGAGCCCAGGAACGAGCTGAATTATTAAAACTGCCCATGTAACACTGCACTGCAAACACCTCAGTATGAGTTAGTGAGATGTTAGGAGGTGACACTTAAAGGGGCCCCTGATCTGACATGTGCGGTTCCACCTCGGATCCCAGGCGTGGGGCTCTCCGCAGGATATGGCCTGGTAATAGCAGCCAGCAGGGGAGCCATAGCACAGGGGAAGGTGGCACTGTGCTGTGCTGTACTGAGGGGACTGAACCATTACACCCTGGAACAGAGGAGACTGTGGGGACTTGATCCAAGTCTTCAAAATCATGAAAGGCATCGACCACATCAAACCAGAGGAGCTTTTCCAGATCAGCAGGGACACGCGCACCCGGGGACACAAATGGAAATTGGGCTTCAAGGCATTCAAGACAGAAAACAGGAGACACTTCTTCACACAGAGAGGCGTCACAATCTGAACAAACTCCCCAGCGATGTGGCTGAAGAGACAATTTGGGAACATTTAAAAACAGACTGGATAGGATCCTTGATCACTGAGTTATTAATGGACACCAAACGAGCACGATGGGGCGAATGGGCTCCTCTCGATTGGACACTTTCTTATATTTTGATGTTTGTCATGTGTTGTGCTATATTGTGCTGTGCTGTGCTGGTGTGGCCCAAGACTCAGACTCACACAGTCCTTGCTCGTTGCGTTTCAGAAAATAAGCGTGTGCTGTGAATACAAGATGATTGAAAAACAACAACAATACGCCACAATATAGAAAGTGTCGATGTCCTGCGATTGTTCCTCCTCTCGGTCTCAGATGAGCACACAATGATTTTCCACACAAGCAGCGTCACAGAGTTGTCCATCCCCAGAGTTCTCACTGTTCCACACAGCGACCTGCAGAACATCAACACACTGTTCTCGCTCCAGAACATTAGACGATTACATTTCATTCAGCAAATCACTTGAACTCTCACGTGTTGCATTTCTATAAGAATATAATCATAATTATATATAAATGCTCCAAATGTCAAATGAAAAGCTAAAATATGTATCAGTCTATGCATCCGTTTTTTTTTTCATGTGATGAAAGTCTATTGATGCACTTGTCAATAATGTCAATAAATGCTGTCCCCAGATATTATCTTCCCTTCACAATGAACTAATTCCTGGATCAGATCGATACTCCAGCACACCCACCCATCGCTGATTTATATCCCAGAGCTCCGTGGCAGGTGGTTGTGTGATAGCAGATCCTTCTTCCCACCCACTGGACGATGACTCTGTGTGCCCAGGGCACTGTGTTATTTTATCCCGGGGCTGTTTGTAGCTTGGGAGCCTACAGATAACCATTAAATATACATTTTAACACACGCTTGTTTGCTCAAAACACACTGTTATTCGTGCATTGTGCGGAGTTGTGTCAGCCCTGTGCCTGCGTGTGTTATTGTCGGTGTTTTTAATCATTGCTCCCAGCCCGCCTGCCCAGACGCTGCAGCTGCTGCCTGATTTTCAGTTCCTAATTGCGGGTGTTAACGACGTCCTCCGCGGGTAACCTGCCCTGAGGCGAGCAGCAGTGAGTGTGATTGCATTGCATGAAGCTGCACCTGAATAAAGTTAGTCTCTGAAGAGCTGCCCCCCCTACACACACACTGTAATCATCATTAATAAGGACTGCTAGGGCTAAAGGTTTTCTTAGATCCAGTTACTAGGGCTCGTAATCAGGTTAGGGTTGTGTTTCTATGGTTTGCTGCTTTGGGATGAGTAACAGATTCGTTGATGCATTTAGAATATATATTTTAAACGGTTGGGTCTATTATTGTTATGTTTTATTGAGGATTATTCTGGGTTTCATGCTTCCAATTTAGTTAGGCTTCTAATAAGATTATAGGTTTGTATTCTACTGGGTTTGCTTTGGGATGAGTTACAGACCGGTAGTTGCATCAGTAAACGATTTTGGGAATATCTATGGTTATGATGTTTTAATTGAGGTGTTTCTAATCTGTGAGGTTTTCATTAGCCAGTGTCCTCAGCTCAAATAAGAACGTGATTACAGTAAATGAAATAAATAGCAAAAATGCTGCATTTTGCTGCAAAGTGCTGGTCTATAAATAGATATTTACCAAGGCCAGAAATCTCGAATAAGGACGGTGTGCAATTTCAATACAGCGTTTCAATTATCTATAGAATACGCCGTTATTAAGCTTCTGAGCGGTTTGCATGACCAGGTCAGTATATCACACATATTATGATTATTATAATTATATTTCTTACCAGTCTTATTTCTTGCAATAGTGTATGGCACATTGGACAGCTGCCTAAACAAACGGGTTTTGTTTCCAGTTTTAAATGAATAGCGAATAATATTAAATCGCTCCCCCCAGCGGCTGTGGTACCTGCTGTGTCCGGCAGGCGGCGCAGTTGTCAGCCCGGAGAGGTGTGCGCATTGGCCCGTCTGTGCCGAGGTGTGTCGATGGATGAGTGCGTGGGAGACGCACCGTGGTCCTGCTGACTCCTGCAGCCGTCTTGCGGGAGCAGAAGAGCGGTGGGTCGGTCGTGCGGTATCATGTATGGAGCTGCTCACGGGGGATGTGTGGGACTGTGTCGGGACCCCCCGCCGGGACTGCCGGCGCTACCTGGCGCCTTCAACCCTGAAGCCCGAGTAAGAGCGCAGCGCAACTCTTAGACAGGCATTGTACTCTGATACACTGCATTTAGTATTATTATTACTACTACTACTAATACTACTAAAACTGCAATAATAACCTAATCATAATAATGATGATGATAAGTTGAAAACGGGTTTTTAAAAAGAAAAGCTTCGTATTTGATGTGTTTAATATTAAAAGTATAAACGGAGTCCATTGTGGAGATAGAGCCACAGCTCTGACCCGCACCGGTGCTCCGTCTCCCGGGCTGGGGCTCAGGGGCGCACCTGTGCGGCTCGGTGCGTCGTCTGTCTGGATCTTCAGTTTATTAACACAGTCTACCTGACCGAGCACTGCCATGCGCCTATACACTGGTGTACATTTGAATTAGTAAAATGTAATGTGTCTTGAACTGCACTGTATTATTGCACTTTGTATTGCTCTTGTATGTTGCAAGTCGCCCTGGACAAAGGCGCGTGCTAATAAATAAATAATAATTAATAATATATATAACACACTGTGCGCTTTCTAAATGATGTCGTTAATGAGCAACAGTATCTGCACCACTGAGACCCACGTGTGAGATGCGCTTTAAAACGCGTCCAGAAGCGCCTTGATGCGCCGTGCATGCCCAGTGCGCCCTCGACCGCAGGGAAACTGCCCAGCCAAGTCCACGCTTTGCGCCGTTAGTCGCACCCTGCCCGTCGTGTAAAGGATGGATATCCGCCGATGTCCGGGTTTGTGCCTCCCAGTGGCAGACAGAGACGGGAGCGCAGAGATGTGACAGATCAGATGCGTCTCCGGTTCTGGGGGAGAGGAGCGCTTCCAGTCCTGCGATCCGTGCGTTACGCGATATCGGCTTTTGCTGTTGGCGGTTTCCTCTCCAGGACTTCTGATTCGCCTCGGCCGCTATCGAGTCAAACTGCCTGAATCCGCTCTGCACTCTTCTTATGGGGATCGGGGAGTTTCGAGCTAAAGGGACGCGTTCAGCTTGCCTGTAAGTGTAACCCCTGTCACTCCGTTTCATTCAGGCTGTAGCACTGGAGGCTGTGCAGCTACCGTAGTGCCGAGCGCCGGCGCAGCGCCTGTGTGCGTGTATGCGTGTATCCGTGCGTGTGTGTATCGAGGGACTGTGCATTCATATAGTAACTAAGTGATGCGTGGTGCGTTTAATCGTCGCCGCTGCCCGATTTCATTTGCAGTGCACTGGGGTTTATAGCTCCGACACCACTAGTGTGTCCCCTGTCACCTGAGCCCTGTCGTTGCAGCGGGATGCGCAGGTCTCCGGACGTCAGCCCCCGAAGGCTGTCCGACATCAGCCCCCAGTTGCGCCAACTCAAGTACCTGGTGGTGGACGAGTCGATCAAAGAGGACCTGAAGTCGTCTCGGTCAGTGGAGGACATCAACAGCGCCTCCATCGGGCTGACGTCCATCGAGGAGCGCATCCTGCGGATCACCGGCTACTACGGATACCAGCCCTGGAGCGCCATCTACAACAGTAAGACCCCGATTCATTAGGTTGAATGATGATTTATTCCAAATTTAACAAATACATTAACTTTTAATATGCGTTTTATTTACAGTGTTTGAAAGGTAAAAGAGATCCTTATGTGTTTTTCTGACAGACATTCTTGCAGTTCCTCATGTTCAATCTGAGCCCTAAGGTTTTTAAATTAAAAGCCACAACAATGATATACAAACACCAGGTTTATTAACTGGCAGTGAAAGACACACTGCCACTGCTGATGCAGGGCTTTCAAGGCTACAGAGCACAACTGGATCAACACAATGTGAGCAATCAGCACACACACACTGCACAACAGCGATGATAATTGTTCACAGAGACAAAAAGTTGGAAGAAGTGAAAGCTTTTGTTTTCATGTCAAAAGCTGGACAGGCGGATGTATGGACAGAAACCAAAATGATAAAACAACATACAGTATTGCACACACACGTGTGGGAACACACTGAGATTGGTGAGCTGTGAAGGAGCCTCAGGCAGTTATTGTAACACTGGAGCTGGAGGTATCGATCTGGGCTGTGTCCGGCTCTGGCATCACAGAGGTTTAGAAACCCCCACAGCAAGAACAGAGCAGAGCTGCCCGTGTCGGAGGTAAAGAGGACTTCCTGTTAAATCACAGGGCCCAGCGGATAATAGGATCAATTCTTCTACCATATAGAGGACAAAGGTTAAGGACTTTTAAAAAAGAAAGAACACGAATCATATGGATTTGTGTAATGTAAAAATGCTTTTAGCCTATTTGCAGTAAAATGTGATTTGGGTTTACGTATTGATCAGGTGAAATAATGGAAGTGAGTGCAGTAATCTGCACAGCTGGCGTGGCTGGCATGCTGGGAATCGAGGCTCAGGCAGTGCGCTGGTGGCGTGTCCAGGGGAAGGATTGCACGGGGCCAGAAGTATTTGCTGTCATCCTGGGTGCACCTAGGGTGCAGCAAAGCGTGAAATTAAAACTTGTTATTTTCATTATTTTTGCTGAGTTGTGGGTAATCAGCTGTTATCCTTCGGATACCAGAGCGAGCCCCAGGATCAGTGAGGAGCAGCGCCCAGAGCAACCGTGCAGCTGAGGAGACGCTAGCACTGCTCAACACTGCTCGAACCCAGAGCATTAATCTCTCCACTCCCATTATTGATTTTATCAGCTGGAGGATTTGCCTTCATTGTTGCAGTATTATTTGAGTGTTTAGTTAAGATGAATGAATCCCAATTGGTGTAATCTGGGTGAGGAATGGATGTAATTTCCAGAGAACCTTTTCTTTTATTATTCACTTGGAGTTTGTTCTAAAGCCAAAAGCAGAAACATCCAGCAAAAAGAAATGGGAACCACATGTAGGATGTCTTGGCCGCATGCGTTTGATAGTCACACATGTCCTGTGCAAACACAATGTCATTTAATGTCACATTTAAATAGTGCTTAGTTAGACTTGGAAATGATTTCCACTGTACAGTTAAGTTGTAGAAGGAATACTATTATCAGTTCAAAGTTTTTGATTGAAATCAGTGATTCAATTAGTTTTAACTTTGCTGCATTTGCTTAATTTGAATGAACCGGTCAATCAATTCCTGCCACTCACCTAATTTGAGAAGTTAGGCGTTTGATAATCTTCAAAATGAAAGTGATTCAGGATGAATCCGTGATTCTGTTTTGTAAAGAGAAGAAAACCCCTCTGTTTGTCCAGTATGACACTTCAGTGTGACACGCGTGCATTATAGCATTCATTGCTGTATTGTGCACCATTGACTCGTCTTCAGGAGACTGGAATGCTGCACATTTGTAAACCTGTAATTGGAATAGCATTTTTCTCTCACAAGGACACATTGTTCATCTGCCCAGCCTCCTCAACCAAGACACTGGGGCTCAGAGTGGAATATATGGGCGGGGGAGTTGTGGTAGGTGATGTCTGTGACCTTGACCAACTTCTGTCACATCCTCGGCTTCAGACTCTCGATCACACAGTCTGCTCAACACCAGCATCATGAACCGAGCAGAGTCTCGCAGTAAATAATGCACAGGAGTGATACCTAAACTTCCTGTCCGTACTTTGTGTCTCTTCCTCTGTGCCGCGGTGAGGAGGCGCCCTGTGTCCCTGTGAGGCGCAGGCAGGCAGTACGCCAGCGTGACGCGCAGCAGTGCTGGGACTGGGGCGGCTCGGCGAGGCCAAGTACACGGCTCTGGGTTGTTTACACAGCTGCTGTAGAAATGTCATCATCCGCCCGTCTCCTGTAGGCAGCGCTGTTAATAATGCATGCTGTTTCACTTCACACCCTGCCTTCTGCTGCTCAATTATGCAGAGGGAGGGATGCTGGTCACGCAGTGTGGACCACAGATCTGCAGACTCCAGGGTGAGTGGCCCAGCACCGTCTGAACACATGTGCCTCCACACTACTGCACAGCTGAACACATCTGGCCAGCTGCAGGGAGGCACATACACTGTGAGGTGCAGAACAGCGCAGCATGCTTCTCATGTTTCTTGGTTTAAAAAAAAAATATATATATATTTTGTATTCCTTTCTTCGTTTTGATTTTCTGACTGGGCTAGATTGCTGTTGCAGATGTGTTTGTGCAGGAATGGGGTACTTCAGCAGGTCCAGAGAGTGTTCACATCGATCCGAACATTACAGCAGGCTCCAGGCACAGGGGGGTGCGCTGGGCAGGGGTCTTGAACACAGGCTGGATTGTCCGCTGGCTTTTGTTCCAGCTCTGTTCCCAGAAACTCAACTAGCCAATTAACTGGATGTAAATACTCCTGTAAGGACTGCAGAGAACATGAAAGGCAGCTACACCCTGACATCAAAAGAATCTGCAAAAGACCTTCAGAGCGTGTTCTGTATTTCAAACCGATACAATTTCCCAGTTAATTAACTAACTGTGAGACCCAGTTGGAACAAAATCCGGGAGACATGGCAACCCGTCGGCATCAGGGTTTGAGAACCTGCACTAGGTGGGAGGGGGTCTGGTACTCCAGCTCTTAGCAGATGCCCTTCACCAGGGCAGCTTACAATTGTTACACGATCACATTACAATTACAATTACTCCACACTGCTGCCTGAATATTAATCTAAAAATGTGCTTCATTGGGTGTTTTCACTTCTTTTGCAGCATCTCAGTGTTGGTGATTTTGAGGGATACAGATACTCACAGGGGGCACAGGGTTGTTGTTTTTTCCAGCTTAGCTGGACCGGCTCTGTCTTAGCTGTCTCTCACTGACCATTACTGCCTAGAAGAGCTGTGGTTCCCCAGGAACAGGGCTGCAGAGAACATTTTCCTTCTGTTAATGTCTTGTTCATTTATTACATCAAAGCTACTCTCTCAGATGTGAGCGTCTGCAGTTATTTTGGGGTTCTGTTTTGATGACAGAACTGAAGCAATATTTTTAGCCTGGACTGTCAGAGCTGCATTTAGGTTTGTACAGATGAATCCTGGAATTAAAGTTATTGGGTTTGGGTCCTTGAAATATTTTAATATCACCCCACCCACCTTCCCACCTCATAGAATACACAGAGGATGAGACAATACACCTGCAGTAACAATTTCATAAAGAAATGATAATTCATATAGATCTATGTTTTTGGTTAAAGTTATTTATGCTTCAGAAAACAGTTATGCAACGTTGTATTCATTATTAAAGGGGCTGGGGCCGTCTGCAGGGCAGATGTTTGTGTTTCCACTGCGGAGAGGGCAGGCAGAGGCTGGGGCTGGGCACATGTCAGACAGAGCGGGCTGGACACAGACCAGGGCTGTTTCTGTTTGGTCTTCTGTGGTTCACCAGGCAGCTCCTGTCCAGACTCTGTCCTGGTGTACTGGGCCAGCTGGGAGTTGCAGCCTGAGCAGCTCTGACCACATTTGTTCGGATCATATTTTCCAGCTGAGGAAAAGCCCTGATTTCCCTCCCCTGGAGTATCCGGGGGTGTTCAAGGATTGAAACGGAGCTCAGCAGCAGTCTTCACACCTGTGCCAGCCCAATTAAGGCCAGTAAAGGTCAAGGCAATTGCAGAGCTGACAGGGAGACGATGGCAGAGTAGAGAGGTTGTCATCAGGACTGGATTACACCGGAATCTCTTTGCCAGAAAATCTGTGAAACCAGCCTCCTTCCACTGAACACAAACTGAGTAAATAATTGATTCCATGCAGTTAAATGCTTGACTGTGCTTAACCTCGAATCCAGCTGTGTGATTCCGTGATGCACGAGGAAGGGGAAACATTATAATAAAGGGTTTTTTAGAATAAACTGGGGAGATTTTAAAACATTAATGTGAAGGAAAAGCCAAAACAGGCAGGCGAAACCCAGAGGGGAGAGAGATAAAAGCCAGGGAACAAAGAGATGGCATATTAATGAGCCAACCAGCTTAGTGCTGCTGACAGGAGCCTGTGTTTGTGCTCAGAGGCAGGTTTATTGTGTTTCAGAATCAGGAGAGGGCGGCAGCGGAGAGTCAAGTCTCTCGGAGCGAAGCAGGGGTTGCTGGGAATGGGGTTCCCTGGCTGTGCGGTGAAATAACAGGAGATCCCAGAGCAGGAAGGGTGCCGAGGTGCTGTGAGAGCCGGGTTCGAGCCGTGCCCTGCAGCAGAGCTGTGTACCTGTGGATGAGCAGCCCTGCAGCTGCCTGTCTTCCTATGCCCGTCGGGTACAGATTTGATTATGTACAGCAGTGAAGGAAATTCTGCTGCGTTTCCTTTTCTACTTTTTTTTTGTATTAGTTCAGCACTTCATTAAACCGCATTTCCCTGTTTCTGTGCTCCGTGGGATTAGGGCAAATTAAGCCTCAGTAGAGTTACAACCCCAAACACGCATGCACACACACACACTTCTCTTTTGTTCCATTATACCTCAGGTCAGTGCAACACTAACAGACTACAGCACTGTGACATCACGCTACGTTCCACCGAGAGAACATAAGGTGCCAGCAATTACAGTTAGTGCCATAACTGAGGAAAACCAAGGCAAAGCCCAGCTCTTGGAGCTGAAGGGTCTTCTCGGGGGCTGTGATCCCTCACGGCCACCAGCAGGGATGGAGCTCTGTGACCAGTCTCCAGTGACGAGGGCACACTGGTCTGAGCTCGTCCAGGCAGCAGCAGTGAGGGCAGGGCGGTCGGGCTGGGGGCATCGACTCTGCAGGGCAACACTTCCAGAGACGAGCAAACAACCACTCAACAATAGAGTACGACAGACCCAGTGCTGGTCAACTAGCAAACACAAAGACCGCAGCTTGCTAACACGAGCCCCGGAGCCACAGGCATCTCCCTACTCGGGTTTGCCTGTGCTGGGGTCCCACTGCTGACCATGATTCAAAGGGTCTGCTCCTGCTTTCTCTCTCCTAGGACACTCACTGATTGTGTTGAGAGGCGAGTGCTCAGTGGAGCGGAATCCTGCTGAGACTCTGACACACTAAATAGCACGAGGATATTTATTTATTTTCCTGCCAGAAAAGTTCTGTTTGAAAGGGAGCTGGAAGGAAAGGTCAGCTCTGACTGCAGAACAAAGTACAAAGAGCTGAATCTGTCAGATTGCAGGAGGAGACGGAGAGCGGGGAATGAGCCTGTTTGTGTTTGTGTGCTCAGAGTTATGCGTCAGGGCTCAGGATGATAGAGATCCAGTCACTTTCTTCTCCCAGCATCTCCCAAACCCTTTCAACATCCCTGAGAGCCAGACAATCTCTCTGAAAGGGTCTTCAAGGGCCCTTCTGTGGGAAGGTCCCTGCTCTCAGAATCAAAGGGCTGGCAGAGATGTTGCAACGGACCGGTGTGTCTGATTGTGTGACAATTATGAATGTTTCCACTTTCTGAACCTTATTCAGGTATAAACTGATCGATTTGTAAATGAACAGGGCTTTAAAAACCACCTTGTACCCCATGTCTCATTTTCCCCACTTCAGGAACTTGGAGTTGTGGAGAATTGGCTTCTGTCTGTCCGTGTGAGTTACACAAGGTCTTCATTAAGTATGCGCTGTGAAGGGACCAGATGTCCCTGTTTAGACTGGTTATTATTCATGACTTATTCATTATGCATGTCTGTCGGGGCGCTGACAGAGGTTTCCTGTCACAGAACCAAACTTTCCATCGCAGCCACGCTGGCGCGCACAGGAGCAGCTTGGGCCGGGAATGTTCTGTCCGTGTCAGAGCTCCGTGGGAGCGATCATTTGGATCATTTCCGGTTCTGACTGCCACCCCTTTCTGAGCAAACCGGGATTGAATATGAATTTTCTGTAGTACGCAGCATTGAAACACAGAGCTGGGACTCCTCTCCCAGCTCCACACTGAGTCCCACGTCTATGCTGATTACGATCCACACTGTTCCTCCACCGTATTGCCGTTTCGTACATCAGTCAACAGAGTGGTACCAACGCGTCTCCGCACCAGGCCGAGCAGGAGCCAGCTCCGATCTGTGCACCTGTCACCGTGACGGCCGGGAAAGCGGGGCTAGGGCAGCCGTCATCAGTGGGTGAGCAGTCGGAGCTAAACCAGATGAGACACAGCGTGGAGGGGAGGAGAGCGGCAGGGGGGCGCTCGGCACAGCGGAGCAGGTAATCTCTTCCTGCTGGGCACGAGAGCTGCAGTCAGTACTGAGGGACAGGAGACCATCCTGAAAAGGGCGTAGGACACTCTTTTCGGGTGGAGCCTCGTTATCATCCTCCTCATGCCCCGTCGACACAGTGCTGGCCTCTTCTGGCAGAGCCTGCATGTCTCTCGCCAGTCGGGAGCTGTCGCTGGGGCGCACACACCGCTTTACACAGCCTGCCTCTCGCCGGGCCTCTACACTGTCGCTGCGCTGCTGCTCTTGGTTCCTGTCGCTCTGCATCTCGGTTGTGGCCTGCGGTGGGGGCTCGTCACGGCCACCACGCTGCTTCTGGGCCGTCTCTCTCAAGGTCTTCCTCCAGCTGGGGTTTGTCACTGGCACTCGAACTGCACAAGGACAAGTCTTAGACAAGTTCTCCGTGGGGACGGCCAGTTGAACAGTTTCCCAGAGCTCCCTGGTGAACTCCCCATCTGTCTGCCAAAGGCTTTTGGCGGAGCCGGAATTTCATCCTCAGCCACCCTATCCAATCCTCGGGGGACCACCATGAGACGGCCCCCCTGCTGTCCCTCTCTTGTTGCACGTGGCAAAACCATTCTTTTCTTTCTTTTTCGGGTGGATAGCTGTATGGATTTTATCCCACTATGTTGACACCAGTGTAGTGTTTTGGACTGTTAGCTAGATGGGTTCACAACAAATAATCAAAGGGTTTAGTTTTACTTTATTTTGCAGAGCAACAGCATCTCAATGCAGCAATACTTCTTACTCCTTTTTTCTGTACCACTTCTCCCCAGTGGGAACCGGTGCACCCCTGTTGATGTCCTTGCGCTCCCTTAATCACAGCGCACCCTTTTCCCACGCGGGGTTAACCCCCTCCCCCAAACGCAGACAGACAGACATTCCCACACATCCACAGGCCCAGATCGCTACACTATGTATCAGTGTTGTGTTTGGTCACCTCCTCCCACACAGCTGGTGATTGTGAGCGCACAGGCAGGGCAGCTCAGTGCTAATGTGTGTGGGCTGTAGAGCTGCAGAGAGACGCTGAGTGGGAACTGGGCTCGACCACGCGGACGCCCTTCACCTCGCTTCCCTGCGCCTCTTGGGCTCCAGTGGGGCTCTGTGCAGCAGCCAACTGTGAGTGATTTGTTCTCTGCAGGGCTGAGTGAGACGGTCAGGGCTGCGGCTGAAGGATGAGAACAGAACAGGGAGATGCTGTTCATGTTGTCACTCCCCTCGTGGGATTAGTCACTGGAGTAGCAGTGTAGTGTAGTGTGATGTAGTGCAGCACAATGCAATTTGGTGCTGAGCTGAGTCTGTTCCAGTTTTCTGGTTTTCACTTTGGTTTTAGCTCTTCTCCTCTTCTAGTTACACAACTATTTCACAAAAAGTGCAGCTCATGAAATATTTTGAGGCAAAGAGATAAAACTCAGTTTTGTGTTGTTCCGGTGTTAAATAATTGCGCATGGTTAGAGTGCGGCGTGCAGCTTCTTGTGCAGCCAGCCTCGAGACCGAACCCTGGACTTGGCCCTGCTCTCTCCGGGCTGCATTATTGACGCTCAGGAGCTGGTGCCTCAGTGTGCCTCTGCTGTGTGTCACTTCTACCCCCTCCCCCCAGAATATTTTTGCACTTCTTCAGTGAAAACGTTTAGAATCGTGATTCAGAGTCGCTCACTGTGCCGAGCACTGGTGGCAGAAGGCAATTCATGTTGCTAAGAGAGTCAGCAGAGTGCTGGCAGGGCGTCTCTGGAGCGCAGAGCTGGAGGTGGACCTGCTGTGTCCACAGAGCACTGAAGAGACCCATGCTGTGGGCTCACTCCCCTGAGCGCAGAGAGCTCAATCTCATTCACTCTCCTGCACAGCGGCCCTCAGTCGTGTCCTGGCCACTGGCAGTAGGTCATTACCTGATTCAGACAGTTTAGGTTCATCCACAGCAGCACAGGGAGCCCGTGAGCTCCAGGGCACGAGGACCCAGGCCACAGTGAACCACATTTTGTCATGGAAATGCTACCCTGAGACAATACATTGTTTACGATGCAAGAGTGTGGTCACTCCTGTCTAAATACATACTGCAGGAGCTGTGCATGAGTGCAGGGAAGGAAAGTGCTTAACACTGTACCAAAAATGGATTGGGCAGTTAAAGTGGGAAGGAAGTAAACCGTTCCTTCACAGATGATCAGATTGCAGGGCTCAGTTTAATGAGATCCCAGACCCTGCTGTAGATAATGAGAGGAGAGTTTCTCAGCTCCTCACAGCTAATCATCCACTGAAGAGTCACTGTGCAGAGTAAGGGGCATCACAGGGAGCCTCGATTTATTTGATATTGTTTCATTAATTTGCTTTTCCAACATCTTGTGTGAATCGTAGGGCATTTACATAAGAACATAGTGTCCAATTGAGAGGAGGCCATTTGCCCCATACTGCTCATTTGGTGTCCATTAATAACTAAGTGATCAAGGATCCTATCCAGTCTGTTTTTGAATGTTCCCAAATTGTCTCTTCAGCCACATTGCTGGGAGTTTGTTCAGATTGTGACGCCTCTCTGTGTGAAGAAGTGTCTCCTGTTTTCTGTCTTGAATGCCTTGAAGCCCAATTTCCATTTGTGTCCCCGGGTGTGTGTGTCCCTGCTGATCTGGAAAAGCTCCTCTGGTTTGATGTGGTCGATGCCTTTCATGATTTTGAAGACTTGAATCAAGTCCTCACGTAGTCTCCTCTGTTCCAGGGTGAGAAGGTTCAGTTCCTCAGTCTCTCAGTAGGACATTCCCTTCAGACCTGGAATAAGTCTGGTTGCTCTCCTCTGAACTGCCTCTAGAGCAGCGATATCTTTCTTGAAGTGTGGAGCCCAGAACTGTCCACAGTATCCAGATGAGCTCTAACTAGTGCATTGTACAGTCTGAACATCACTGCCCTTGTTCTCAATTCTCCACTTTTGACAATATACCCTAACACTATGTTTGCCTTTTTTATTGCTTCCCCACATTCTTTGGATGGGGAGTCCACATAACAACTAACCAGGACCCTCTGAGCTTGTTCTGCCTCATGCAAGCTTTTTCTATAGCACCTTAATGCTTTAATAATCCTAAAAACATACAGAATGTTTTAAGTGGATATATTGGGCGTCCACAGGCACAGTGACAGGGCGGTGGGGTGGGCTCTGGCACCCAGTGAAGTAGCTGGGCTGGAGTGATGCGTTTCCTGGTGGAACAGCCTTCATCAAAGCTGACTTTGAGAAGCTGCTGAAAGTCATTCCTGGCCTGGAGGCTGCAGAGCTGCTTCGTGGTAGACGCACAAAGTCCACATGACTAAATGAACGTGGCTGAAAAGTGTTATTTGATTCTCCGTGGTGCAGTGATTGAATTAGCTGTAATCAGGCATCTGTACGTGCGTGTGTGTGCGTCAGTGTGTCATTGGAGATGGAGGTTGTTGAGATCTGTGGTCATTTGTGTGGTAGAGTAAGTGTGCTGTGTGATCCTGGAGCTGAAGGGGTTACAGTGCGGCAGCAGTTGTTTTGACAGGTGCTGTATAATGACTGTCCATTAGAGCAGTGCTGCTGATTCAGACGTGATTCACTCGCTGGCTTCATATACCCATGATTCAGACTAACTGAACTTTTATTCTCCCCATCATGCAATTATAACACTGACGAAGACTTCTGTGACCCGTCGTCCCGACTGGCTGCACCACGTTTAAAAGGCACAGATCTGCTGTGGACTGCCTGTGAGAATACATTTTAAATCACGTTTTTCAAGGTGCTGGTTGTAATCAACAATGAATGTCTCTGTTTATTCTAAGCTGTGGATTCAGCTGAAAGGTTCAACTGGATTGAAATAACAGTGTGGACTGGAAGTGTTCAAAAGCAAGTGTGTAGCGCCACCTGCTGCTAGGGAGCTTAAATGTCTTAAATGAATAAATATATAACAGTGATCAAATTAGAGCAACTTCACTGCCCACCTCACCTGCAGATCTGTGTTTTAATTTTATTTCAGTGGCCATTTTAAATGACCATTTGTTAGACTAATCTTAGCATTGCACAAAGTCACTCTTCTTACAGTGACCTGTGAGCTTATTATAATTATTTCAATGAAATGCAAGTAACTGTGGGTTGCCTGGGCATGAGCCAAATAAATCCACACTGATACTGTGCCTGCTCCTCCTCCGAATACTATTAAATAATAATGATGATGATGATGATGATGATGATGATGACAATAAAACGGAGAGCTCAGACGCCAGCAGATGGCAGTGGTGCCGTGCTGAACCTCAGTGCAAGGAGGGAGGTTTCACAGCTCTGTCCCTCACACCCCCACTCTGATGATAAAGCGCGTTTTCCTAAATGTCTGCGACTCTGTGTTGGAGGGATATCATACAGACTGTTCTCTGACTGAGTTATCAGGAGTGGCTCATTCAAAATCACACATCGTAATAGCTCTTTTTAAATACAAATCACAAAACAAAACCGTATGTACAAAAGAAATACAAATGCAAATGATGTACTTTCCAAACCAAGAAAAACATGTTGCCCCCATCTTGGGAATAGTAGTAGAACCGCACAAAGCCCCTAAGAAAGATGGCCTCTGTAATGGCCTCGTTGCCCTACAAAACATGGCCGCCTACATTCCCAGAGAAACAACCCCAGAGGTGAGTTCATGTCTTTTCTAGTGAGGGGAAGCTTTGCGACGCACTGGCCCGTATGAAAAGCGCGGGGTTGGTCCGTCTGCTGGTCAGTACCGCCATTGCGACGGTGGGGGGAGGAATCTGCGCATCCCAGTGCCTGTGGTCTGCAGTTCAGCGGTCATGAAAATGTCTGTGTACGTGACCACACATGCGTCATGAATCATGCTTAATCATGCATAAATCAAGTAACATAATGTCCGTTTATCTCTGTGGTCAATACAGAGGCTCAAGACTGCATGTTGAATGTAGGTCCGTGTATCTTCCGTCCATCCGTTTTTCGTTTCTGAATCGGAAAACCAGAAAACAACTTGTTTTTCTATTTGTATTTCTGACTTTCATCAGGGACATTAAAAACAAAACAATCAAGTCGTTTTCTATTTTTAAGTATCAAATACAAAAACAGATTTAGACTCTTTTCCCCATTTTTTTTATATTACGTTTTGCTACAAAATATTAGAAATTTGACACTGTCTATTTTAAATTTTAATAATTTTAAATGTCTATTTTTGAATTTCCGCATTGTCTTTGCTCCGGAAGTATAACCGCAGCAGCGCCGGTGTAGATTAATCAGTCCCCACCCCTTCTGGTTCCGGTATAGAAACCGTTCCCACCCTTTCCGGTTTCGACGCAAAGCTGCGCATGCGTATTTGTAACCTCGAAATCTCTTATGAGCAAACTTCATTTCCCAGCAGCAACTGCGTTTTGACCTCGAAACTCCGGGAATACATTAGATTAATGGAAGGAAACTGCGCTTACGTTTTAAAGTAGAATAATAATTTCTCGGCGATAAAGTGGATGCTGATTATTAAATAAGATGTAATGCTATTTGTATTTGTAAAACGAAGTTTTTTTTATAATCGAATTTAAAATTAAGTTATACGTGATGTGACCTTTAATATTAATGAATTACAGAATCAAATAGCCTCCATTGTTTTCTTTAATGAAGTGCAGTAATGCATGCAATGGCATAGAACATATTGTATGTAATACATGTAACTAGTGGTGTGAACATGTTAAATTCAAATCATCCACATTATTTTCTATATTGTTAATTTAATAGATTAAATATTGTTTTTCATTGGGCCACATTTCTATAAATTCTGATGCTGAATTATTTGTGTATTATGCAACATAATCAAACTTTTTTTTTAACCAGTTATGTACAAATAAATATACGATCGATTTTTGTAGTGTCTGTATTTTATAGAAAGTCTACATATGACTGCATGAAATAGTGCAGCGTTGTACAGTATTTTGACAGAGTATTATCTTTATTCATCTTGATATGAATTACTTATTAATTAAATGCATCATCCGTGACACGCATATCAAACCATAGTTTGCTATGTTATTAAGGAGCATAGGATTAGGGATTTCAGAAGAAAATTGGCTCCTCATTGGGGGGAATTCAGGAGTAGCATCTGGCAACCCTGCGACCATAGCATAGCCTCTCTTAGGAAATGACTACATGACAAATTGCTGCCAACTTGTATAGGAATTTGAAAAAGGTGTCTCCTCTTTTGTCACATGTACAGTTAAACTCTAGATCGCTAGCTATGTGAAATGAATGTGTGAGATGATGGAGGAGAAGAATAATAATAATAGCATAATAATAATAGTATTGTAACCAGGGGTCTCAAACTCAGTTCCTGGAGGGCCGTGTGTATGTTTTGCTTCTAACAGACTCCTCAAAAACTTAATTGGTCTAATTGTTTACAATTTCATATGGCCTATAGTCAAGTTACATGTATTTCCTATTCATATGTGTGGATGTGGTTGTGTGATGATCCCAGTGATGCAGATACAGAGTAAAGCCTGCACTGTGTGTATCAGACAGATGTGCTTGTGCTGCTGGGAGAGTGATGGTTTATATAACAGAGGGCACAAGAAGACTGTATTCTGGGAAGTGGAGAGAGACGGAGGTGCTTTTATAAACAAGAATAGGGATTGTGTTGAAGAGGCAAATGTATTAGAAAGACATGATTAAGCAACTGGACAATTGGTGTACTTTAAAGATTTTTATTTAAATACAGTTTCTACAGTGCTGGGGCTGATTGTACCATAATATCTATCGCTAAATCTATGTCTAACTCGCTATCTGTACGTCTATCTACGTACCTCTCTTTCCGTCTCAATAAATGCAGTCTGTAGGGTCCGCTACTCCGTCTCCTCTCTATAACCCTCGGATCTGAGGTGGTTCAGACCTCTTCTGAGCATGATGGGGGTTTGATACACTGACACGTATCCCACACCAATTCGACACTCAGCTGCTGCTGTGACGCAGCGACGCTTCGTTTGCACTGCTCACGTGGTTTCTGGCAAGGTGTCACAAGACTTTGATGCACTGTGTCGAAACATTGTGCTTGGGAAGTGTCGGTACTGCATCATGAAGCTGCTTCGGGCGTAACATCACTAGATGACAGTGCAATTGGAAGTGATACATTGATATTGGGGGCCATTGTGCTTTTATTTGCTTATGGAAAGGGACAGGTGAGGGGATGTGTGTTGATTTGTACAAAATATAAAACTGAAAACTATAAACTCTCAGAATAGCTATAAACAGTTTTCACACTGACTCTCACAATCTCCCCGTGATCTCGCAGATCTCTCTTGCCACAGAGTGACCCCATGCATTCACAATTTTAGTTTTTTCCACCTCGTTTGTATAACCTGAGTCAGCTGTGTGTGACGCATAGTGGAGCAGGTTTCGTTCAATATCATGTGACTAAGTGTTTAGAAACCCAGGATCACCTGACCAGAAGAGTTTTTGGAATGTTGTTCCGATGTTGGAAGTGTCAAAAGATTGGGACAGTATCGAGGGCCGAGCAGCCCATCATTAATTAACAGTCCTAAAAGACATTCTTACGCACAATAAAATCATACCTTGTCTACCAGAGCTGCGGCCCCTCTGTGATGATATCTGGAGATGAACAATAGTCACTCCAATTCCAGTTGTACCTGACAGGCCTTCCTTTTATTGCTGTTGGACGGTGGCCATTAGTCTCCACTCATAGTGAAGCTCTCGAGACAGCACACGTGTCAGGCTGGTGTCAGGATGCATACTGCCCTCTGGAACGCAGGCAGGCAGGTGTCTTCAGCTCTTGTGTCTGCCGCAAACAAGGACAGTGAGCAATGGCAACATACGAAGCCCCTGAAAGACCTGTCTCTCATGGATTGTTTCTCTCGCTCTCTCTCCCTGGGGTGAGCAGCGAGAGCTCGGGGAGAGTATAACTCAAGTGAGAGGTTAACAGGATGTGAAGTATAAATCATGCCAGGAATTCAAACGTTTATCCATGAGCCTGTAGCTCTGAGATCCATCACGATCGGACTAACCTGCTTTTATAAGCAGGACAGTAAACCCCCAGAGCTGCTCAGCTGCTGCACGGGGTTGTACTGCACGACCACAGCCAGGGTGCTCCCACTGCACTCCACCTTCACTGTAGCAAAGGCTGGCCACACACCTGCAGTAATTTTGCCAAATAAAATGAAAATAAAGTGTATTTGCAGTAAAGAGAAATAATCCTCCAAACACTGATTGTACACAATTGAAATGAGTGAATGAATACACAGTACATGTGAATATAATACCCTCAAAGCTGTGCTCTGAATGTCCCATTGTGCTCGAGGAGCATTCACATCGGAGACTGTAGTGGGTGTCCTGTGAGAGCCAGGAGCCGCCTGTGAGCACACGCTGTTGTATCGCACATTAGAGAACTGTACTGACGGTGTAGACACTTGCTGATCTGAATGCTAACGCCCTTAAATTGAATAACATTCAAGCTGTTCATGTTGCTCCTCTGCAGTGTTTTGAGACGCAGACACCAGGTTGTGTGGGAAGGTGTTGCGCAGTGTCGATGGCTCTAGTCTCCTGCTGTGTTGAGCTGGAGGCACAGATCACAGGTGTAGATGTAGAACCTTCTCATTATGTTTGAAATGAGGGCCAGGAATTTGACAGAAAGGGTCCGTTGTTGACATTTGTAGGTGAACACAGAGGAGCACAAGAACCCAGCTAGACTTTGTAACCCACTGCGCTGCCTCTCACGCCCATCACATTTCAGATTAATATAATCCGAGGGGTGCCTTGTGAGTGTGCGCCGGGGATCAAGCCAAGTAAAAGTTTCTGTTGGCGAAGGGAGGAGAGGCTGAGTTAGATGACATGAATGCTAATGGCACCGAATGTCATGGAGTAAAGCGTGCCAGTGTGCGGCTGTGACTCCAGGGGATAAGATCTGGAGATAAAGTCACTGCTGAGTCACATTCTGGGTAAATTAGGCTGGCAGTTTGCATCCGTATCAGTCTGGGAGAATTAAAGTGAGTGAGTTGCAGTACACCCTAGTGTCTCCCTCCTGTCTCGCGGGTTGGGTCGAGGGGTAGATTGGACTGGACTCCGATACTTTCTTATACTTACACAGTATTTAAAATATCTAAAAGACTTCGTCATTGCCTCACATTGTTAAAGCTTTAATGACTAAATGCTTGCCGTTAATAAGCTGTTCAATTATTTCTTTTACTGGCAATAAGGGTGTGCTTCCATTCTCTATTGGTCCGGCGACATTTGCGCTGCTTTCTGGGAGGAATCCTGTTTGGGAAGCGTTTATAAAGTGCTGTATTGGTCCCGGGACACACCTGCTGTAAAGTTTGCCTGGAATAATTGCAGTAGGAGAAGCAAGTTCATCTGTGTGTGGCTAGGCTGCCAGTTTGTGCAGTTAACACACACTATCACCCCATTAACCACGGGACATGTAGGATATGATGTCAGTTTTTTCCTAACCTCATATGCTACAGTAGCTTCCTGGCCGCTTTTCAGATATCTGTCTGTCTTCAGTGGACTTATCCCCCCTGGCCTTCTGAGATGGGTAAACTGGGTGAAGCCATGCTGATGTACTGGGTGCACAATCCAACAGGACCAGGCACTGGATAGGCATGAAGTACGGCAGTGAAATAGCAGAGGCACTGAAGATCAATATTAAGAGTAATAAGAGGTGATGACCCTGTGCTGTAATTGACCACAGTTTTGAGACCAGTACCAGTAGCTGATCGCTTTTCATGATTTTTAATTGACATTTGGAGACAATAGTCCAAAGGGCTCAGCATATTCTGTAATCAATGAGCAATCTGTAGATTGTCAGGTCATTGAATTGATAGGTACAATTAATTAACTGTTAAAGTGCTGGCAGTTTAATGTCCCATGTGTTGTATTTCTGCAGCCTGGTATGTGCCGTGTATGTCCAGGCTCCACCCCCACACTGGTCCTCCTCTGTGTGTGTCCCGTTCTCTCTCTCTGACGGAGGGCAGCCCATCTGCAGACCCTCCCTCCGCTGTAGCCTCACCCGAGGCACTGTCCACTGTCTCATCTATCACAGTATTACTAATCTAACTCCCTGACAGGATGAGGAAGTCCGGGCTTATTGGCAGCAGCTCTGCTTCATTAGTGAGACGAGGGAGACTCCATTATCCCGAAACCCTCCTGTGTGTTGTTTCCACTGATTGTGAATGCTATTGCTGACTGCTATAAATCACTGTGGACGCTCCCAGTGCCGCTGAGCACCGCGCCGCATCTCTGTGCTGCACTCGGGATAATTAAACTGCTCTCGGATGTCGTCGTGGTAGAGGAGCCAAACCACGATGAGACCGCTGAAAGCTTCGGAGTGGGTTTTTAGGACAGACGCTGATGATGCCATGGAGAAATGAGAGAGAAAAATCTCCTGGAAAGAGAGATGTGGCTTTAACTTCTGCTTTCTGACAAGACCGGTGAGAATCGTGGATGGAAGCAGATGATGCTTGTTTTGATCAGTATTGTCTTTCTGAGAGTGGTGGGACCATGAGGTGCAGCTGTGTGAATGAGAAGAACAGGGCTGTGGGGGGGGGTGCCATTGATCTCCCCCAAGATCCCGTCGATAACAGTGAGCCACTTGTCTCCGTCTCCATCGGATTTATTCCAGGAGTGCCTGTCGATATTAAAGCCAGCCACAAATCCACACTGCATTATCTCAAAGCCCATTTTTGACTGATGCCGGTTAAAATAGAGTAAAGTGTAGTGTACCATGGTACAAACTTGGTAAAGTGTAGTGTACGGTGTTAAAGTGTGGTAGGTGTACTATGGTGTAGTACACTAAGGTCTCTGCTAAATTAAGTCCCTATCATGCGGTTATGCCTGTGTTTTATTGGGTTATGTGTGGTATGTATGACCACATGACTCTCTTCAGGGGATTCATGTGATTTCTCTCATTTCTCCATGGCATCATCAGCGTCTGTCCTGAGAACCCACTCCGAAGCTTTCAGCGGTCTCATCGTGGTTTGGCTCCTCTACCACGATGACATCCGAGAGCAGTTTATTATCCCGAGTGCAGCACAGAGACGCGGCTCGGTGCTCAGTGGCACTGGGAGCGTCCACAGTGATTTATAGCAGTCAGCAACAACATTCACAATCAGACTACCGACAGGACAGGACTGTCGCGTAGTGGGAGTTTATATAGAGTACAGCAGGGTTATTAC
The DNA here is from genome assembly GCF_036373705.1 of Amia ocellicauda. Lineage (NCBI taxonomy): Eukaryota > Metazoa > Chordata > Actinopteri > Amiiformes > Amiidae > Amia > Amia ocellicauda. The sequence goes on from NC_089872.1 coordinate 22,311,749, forward strand.
TCCGCTGGGGCCCCATGACATGGAGGAACTAAATTAATAATACAAAGGTATTAAATAATCAGTTAATCAGTTATCATATTGTTCTGAATTAATAATAATAAGACAGGAGAGGCTTCCGGAGTCCGATGGGAGTCTGTAGCTGCACTAGTTAAAGCAGGCAGGGGAGGGTCTGGCTGAGTGACAGCGCACAGCGGCCTATAGGCAGCTTTGTTCGAAAAATCGTTCACGAGTTCCCATGGATGGTAACGACAGTGTCCCACCCCCCTCTGGGTAGTAGTCTGGAGTTAAGATAACTTCTGTTTCTGGAGTGCAGAGAACAAGCAGATACAGGATATGGGCCACAGATGAGATTGTGACACATTTTGACCCAGTTTGACACTGCTTTTCTATTCTGCAGTAAAGTGCGGTAAACTATGGTGAAAACAGTCACGTGTGATGTGGTGTTCTGTGGTAAACAAACCCATACATATTATATTTTGAAATTGACCACAGGAATCAAGTCAATATCTGATTTGTTATTTCCCCTTCATTTCTTTTCCCCCCCAGGATAGAGTCAGTGCTTAAGACAGAGAGCCCTTCCTTTCACCGCAGTAAATTATTGATGGTCCCAGGCTCAGCCACTCAGCCAGCGCTCAAACAGTGCAGCAGCTCCGTCTGCATGGACCAGCAAGGCAATCTCTGTGACATTCACATCCGGGGACATTCACAATTTTAGTGACCGTTTCCATTTGTTATTGGTCCATAACAAACGACTTGTAACAGAATGAATAATCTCTTCACAGAGCACAGTGGACTTGCCCTTTAAAAGAAACGCACTGCCCTGTGGAAGCAGGTCCTCTACCCATGCCAGCCTGCAGATGCTCTGATAGGCTGCTCAGGAGACTGTGCTCAGGCTGCACTGACTGATTCTGAGCTGCTAAACAGGGGTATTTACTCACCAAGGACAATGTAGTACGTTAGGACTATCTTCTAAACAATAGCAGGTAGAGCTATGATCCCATGTCACTGTGCTATTGCACCAGTTCTGCTCAGAGTCAGCTGAGCTCTCCTAAGTGGCTGCGCTCTGAAGAGACTACATCCTTGCAGAGCTGTTTAATGTAAGACGCCTGCTGTCAGTGCCTGTGGGCAGCTGCTCCTCCTGTCTCTGCTCTCTGTAGACACGTCTCCACTCTTAAAGAGGTGCAGGTAGAGCCTGGGGATCTTACAGCGGGGTGTGCACCGAGGCTTTGCCCGTCCATGCCCGCAGTCAGACGCTGTTCTTCCAGAGCTGCTCATTAGCCTCCATGCTACATGACAGATGAAACCAGGGAAATTCCTGCCGTCTCCACAAACAACCTGCGTTATCGATCTGTTGCCTCCAGGTACCGAACTCCTTTGCGCATTCTAGTGATATCACAACAGACATCATTACACTGATACAGCATCCACTTTATTTCTGCAGCATGTTGGACAATGCGCTCGCTTTCGTTCATTTGTTTAATTCTCTAGCATCGTCTCTTGCATTGTTTTTACACTTCAATCAATGCCACATGAGTGTTTGTGTATGTTGAGGTGTGCATGTATGTGAGTGTACCTGCGACCGTCAGCACGCGTGTTCAGGCAGAGCCGCAGTGCTGTGGGGGGTCGGGGGGTCCCCGCTGTCCCCGCTGTCCGACAGCGCATCGCTCTCCCGGTGTCCCCCGAGTCCCCCCGGGGATGTAGGGGGTCGCTTAGCCGGCTGCCCTGGCAGGGGTGTGTTTGAGAGAGAGAGGCGCAGGGAGGGGTGTGCTGAGCGCTGGTGACGTTGCCGAATTGCAGCAGTGGTGATGGGAGGCTGACAGATCAGCATTGCGAGGCTGCTGCAGAGAGGGGCAACCGAGGGAGAGACGAGTGGAAAGGGGGAGAAGAAGCACAGCATCTGCTGCGACACCGGCTTCAGGGATGTAGTCGACCGGGCAGAGCTCCGCTTCACCGAGCTCGCCATGAAGAAACACTCCGCCCGGGTGGCGCCGCTGTCTGCCTGCAACAGCCCGGTGCTCACCTTGACCAAAGTGGAGGGTAAGCGGGGTTTGGGATGGGGACCGCAGCGCCCAGCCTGCTTAATGGACAGTAGGGGGTTTCCTTTGCGATTGCCTTGTGCCGGGATGCTGCAGCTGCGGGGGGCCGGTGTCTGGGGAGATGCACCGCCGTGTTGCGGGGCGCCGTGCTGGGGGCCGTGCGGGAGAGCCGCTGCGGGATGCTCGGGGAACTTTATTGCGGCGATTGGAAATACTGAACCCATGACGGTCATGTTGAGGACAAAGTGTCTGTAATGGATGTGAAGCCGGTCTTAACCCGCACTGGGGACAGCAGCAGAGCCTCTCCAATGTACTGCTCTTCTCTTGCATCTTTATAAAGCCTTAGGTTCCCAACATAACTACACAGTAGTAGGCGTTTTACTTAATGAAACAGCTATGGCAATGTATTCGTTTTTAATGTTAAACTTAATAAATCAACAATAAAGAATAATCTTTTGGTAGATAAATTAGTATTAGTATCCATTGGTGTAGAGATTATTCCTTGGCACACAGGCTAATGGTAATGCAGAGAAGATCCTTTTTAGTTTTGTTTGACTCTGCAGGTGAGGGCTCAGTGAAATCTGATATATGTATTGTTTGCCTTTCAAAACATGTAAGCACACAATAATATATGTGGAGATTAATGGAAGCTTTTCACCTTAACAAGCGACACACATCACACAATTATGCTTTGCAGTGGGGTAGCCCCACTCTCCCACTGCTTTATTTTGCTGTGAATGACTTGTTATTGTGAGAATTTCTAGTATTGATCAGCAACTATTTTTGATGTGGATAAGGTCAAGACTCTTGGTTTGGATTTAGGCAGTGAAGATGGATTTAAGCAGAAGTCTGCTTTAGGGACCTGTTCCTCTCCTGTTCTCTAGCACAGATCCTGTGATCTTGTGATCCTGTCTCTGCACTGGACAGAGCTGGGGGCCCGTTCTGTCTTTGGTGTACTTCAGAGCTCAGAGGGGAGGAGGCGAATGCAGAGCTCTGGTGATTGTGTGTCTGGTGCTCAGCTGGATGCCAGCAGCTCCTGCTGTACTGCAGGTGTCAGGAATCATGTGTGGAAAGCACATCTGTTTTAACACACCTGATTTCTCCCACCTGCATGTGTTTCTGTTGGCAGAACTGCAGAGAGCAAAGAGGATGAATTCACATGTAGCTAATGATACACTGGCTATAAACATTTCATTACACTAGCAACACACACTGTACATGTTTACCATCTCAATTCTTAAGCTGCATCTTGTCTTCCATGCTTAGATTACCATTACATTTCCTGAAATGTTTACATGCTGTATGAACGGTCATCTCTGACGTGTGACGTGAAACATTGCATTGCTGTTGCATCGTTATATAGTCTAAGGACCCATACTGGCTTTGTTTATCTGAATCCTGCTTTTGTTGCATCAAGAAATGCACGCTGAAGCAATCCTGTGCCCAGAGATGTTTTAAAGACAGTAACAAATGGATATTTTGGTAACCAGTACTGCAGGTTTATTGTTCCTCTACGTATGTTTAATATACATATATGTGCTTGAGTGCCTGAGTATAGGTTAATGTCTTACTGTGTACAGTGTGTTGTCTCTCAGTAGAAAGGTACCAGTTTGATTCAATGCGTATAAGAGGACTGTAACAGAGTGCTCACAAGCTTGTCTCTTTTAATTTCATTTAATGTAATGTCCTTTGGGATTTCGATTCTGTAACACTAGGAGTCTGGTGTGTGGAGCTGCTTAAACACTTACGATACTCTCCAGGGAATGATCTTGTTTCAGGGGCTTCCCTGCTCTGCAGCAGACGTATCTAATGGTGTTACAGTTCCGCACATCACGCACAGGCAGACAGCGCTGTTTACACACACTGTGCACACACACCGGAGAGGCTATTACGTTGACATGGGGTAATGTGGGGCTTAAGCTGCCCTTTGCTGCATTGATTTAATCATATGAATCAGTGTGGCTGTTTGTCATCAGGTGTGTGTTTTCACTGCAGTTCGTAAACATGGGCGTTCACGTGTTCCCCTATTGAAGGGGGCTATTCCTGTGTCAGCCGCCTTCCTCCTGCTGTAGTGAGCAGAGAGGTATCTGTGTTGGGCTCTGCCTTAATAAGGATGGCCCTGGATCACTCTGACCTCCTTAACCCTAGTCCTCTCTCTGTGAACAGCCCGGGTGTGTTCAGGGTGTTATTGACTGTGTGCGCAGTGTGATTGGGTCATTGCCGCAGGGCCTGGGGACAGGAGATGAAAAGAAAACGAAGAAAAAAAGCAGAAAATGCATCGCACGTCCTGCTGTGCGGAGGCAGGTGTCTCCCTATTCGCTGTGCAGCTCCTCAGTCGTTCTCACCACGGTTTCCCCATCACACAGGCAATTGGTATCCTTTGTAACACCCTGATATTTGCAGTGCGAAGAGATGGACATGTTTGAGCCACCTCGTTCCAACTGGGTTACGCCTCACGTTGAGTTATCAGGATGAAAATGTCTTTATCACAAGGTGCTTGGGGACTGAAATAAACAGGACTGTTTGCTTGGATTCAATGGCGACCAGCCGATCTTTGAACTGTTTTTCTCCGAATCTGACCGGCTTCGTGTGGTTATCAGGGGATTTGTTTACTCTGTAACAAGAATAGACACTTGGCAATTATTTACTTAGTAGCTCTAGATTTTAATTAACATTTTCCAAAGCTAGCGTAGTGATGTAGTAATCAATCCAGGAGTCATATTTACTGCAGATGTTTAAACAGCTGTGCCCTGCGATGGTTATTGTTATTTATTCCTTAGAGGTTTAGTAGCTTTCAATCCTGTGTCATATTTTAATGATCTGGTGTCTGAGTGTGGCGTATCGGCCCCTGGACATCATCAGGAGCTCCAGGTCTCTCACGGCTTCCTCGGGCTTGTTTCCTCCCCTGGTGTTGCTCGTGTCTTCTTGCCAGACGCCCCTGCAGACCTGTCTGCTCACTAACGCGTGTGTTTGTGTCTTTGATTGGCAGGCTGACCCAGTGTGCTGTCAGAGATGGCACACTTTCGTATCCTGAATTCATCCAGCATCTGACAGTACTTAGTAGATTGCTAGCAGATTGAATGTATTTTAATGTGTTACATCTGTTTAAAATACACAACTGTTTGAACAAATGCAATATGAGGAATAATAACCAGAAAATCACATGTAAAATCCGTGCGCAGGGTGGCGCAGTGTGACAGGGCCCGTCCCTCCGCATCAGTAGCTGCTTTAGTAACACAGGACTGTTCCCCCCCACCCTGCTAGCGAGGAGGATGACCACATGGGCGGGTCACTCTGCTCTCTCCTCTGCCAGGGCCGAGAAACCCGAGGTCAGTTCCAGTTTAGCAACAGAAGCTGGGTTTTATTGGACTGTATTCACATGGCAGCACAGCCTTTCTAGTGGCCGGGCAATGTCATGCCAAGGTGACAGGGTTACCAGTCAGAGCACAGACCCACACGCTGCACATCCTAGTGTCGCCCTGTCAGGGCCGAGTGGTCGGCCACCCTGGAACTGGTACCCTTCACCAGCTCGCCCCAAAACACCTGAATATCCGAGAGAAGCAGAAATCCTCTCGGCGTGGGATGCTTACCTACGAGATGAGAGTGTTGATGAAATGTAATTGTGTTTTATGTTTGTAAGTAAATACAGCTGAAATAGCCTGCATGTGAATATTTTCACAAAGAATCAATCCTTTGTTGATGTGTCACTGCAACACCGCCATCGTCCAGTAGGAGTTACACAACCTGTTCAATCATACAGGTGTAAGTCATCCTCTCTTTCTGCATTTTGTTCAACAATGAACAATGGGAGTCGTTTGCTGTTGCTGGATAAAACCAATCTCCCTGATCACAATATCTGAACAGCAGTCCGACACGCCAACGTGACATTTCAGTGTTTTTCTGGAGCCGATGGCTGCTGTTGTTCTGCCACAGTGCCCAGTGTGTTTGCAGCTGCCACATGTGTGTTTCACTGAGATCACCCCAGCCCTGTTTACACAGTAAGTGTGCAAGGAGTGCGTCACTGCCCTACAGGCACACCTGCACACAAAGGCACCCAGAACTCACTTAAATAAATATACATATACATTAATTAGTGTGTTGCTTTTTCTGTCTCCTCGTTTCACCTGTCACAGCTGTGTGTACCGAGGGGGAGGGCAGTTAACAAACTTACTGAAGATTCTACAGCGACCTTATTATATTCAATCCTGCTTGCATTAGTTTCAGAATGCAATGAGATGTGAAGATTGTGAAAATGTTTGTACAGACTAATGTCAGGGGGCTGTAGTGTTTCTGTTCTGCTCTTAATGTACAGTGCACCTCATGAACCTCTGGATGTGAGAGAGCTCACAGGATCAATACTCAAGACAGTACCGGCAGGAGCCCAGCAGGTGCAGCTCAGCACAGCAGTAAAACCGATAGGGGGTTTCGGCCTGCAGTAATCGATTATTGATGGGCTGTGAATAACACAATTCTTTGCTGAGTAGTCAGTCAGAAGCCGATCGAAGCCGGGGGACGACCAGTAAAGGGCTTGTCAGGCGCCTTCAGCTAAACAGAACGGATCGCTGTAACATCCTCCTAATCTGTGTAAACACAGGAGTGTGTGCTCAGAATGGGAATGACAGGCCGATGCTCCGTGAATCGGAAAAGCAGCAGCAGCCTGATTTGCAGCCGCAGCAGGTAATCTGCAATGCAGAAGGGGGAGGCGAATACAAACGCAGGGCGAGGAACTGCACCGCTACACCACACGGTACACCATGGAGAAAAGCATGCAGATATGCATGAACGAGGACCTAGTGAGACCCAGTATAGATAATTTCTAAGCTGGAAAACAGAATGATTCCATATGCGATTGGCTGGGAGGGTTTCTCTGGGAAGAGAGGATGCATTTGGTAGACTCTCAAACGGGAGATCTGAGTATTTAGTGAGTGATTTGAAACCTGTGTGTCAGCTGTCTTAATTACTGGCCAGGCTTAGAGAAGAGGTTCTGGGGTTGAGAGGAGTCTCTGTCAGTGAGGGTGGGCTTATGCAGCTGACACAGCCCCCTCGGGCCTCGACAAACCTCCAGCAGTGTCCATAACACAGCCCTGCTTGAGCTGCGCACCTCAGACCTCTCCTTGCATTGCTTGTGTTTGAGTATCTCTGCTTCAGTACCACAGAAAAGCCATGTGCCTGTTTCTCTGGGTCAATAACTGCATTGTCTCGACTGTGAACCCAATTAGTGAGTAGAAAAAGAACGGGGTACTTCATTAATTAGACAGAGCTGTCCTGGGGGAGTGGGAGCTACTCCACAGCATGCGTACCTGGCACCTGCTCTCATGGCACCAACTGAGACTCACACATGCCCCCCCAGCACGTGACCCCTGGACACCTACAGCCCACCTCGGCCCACAAAGCTTTGAGTAAGAACGTTGCTTTTGTGCTCAACAGGGGTGGGATTCTTAAATGTATAAAACCTTTTTACATGTTTGTTTTGTTTTGTTTTTGGCTTTGGTGGAGGTCAGAAGAAATGAGTGGGAAAGCCTGAGCACAGAGACTGAGATAGCCAGCGTGCGGCCGAGAGTCCGTGAAGATGAATGGGAAGCGAAGGCAATAAGCGCCCGTCTCCCTGCAGCAGATGTTTACTGGTGGAAAACCATTTACAGAGCAGCTTTTTTTAATAAGACTCTGTGATGGAGAGAAGGAAGATAAATGAGAGCGGGAGGTTCAGCAGTAAATTATATCACTCCTCACCGTGATCTGCAAGACCCTAGCGGTGATGTTAGATCAGATAAGCTGTGTATTACGGGGCTGCCCTTCGGCTGTGATGTGATTGTGGTTTGCGCTGCGATGCTCATGCGGGGAGGTGAGCAGTGCTGTGTGCGTGCAGTGGCCAGTTTAAATGTTGTCAGAGGGTTTAAACTGTTTAAGCGGTGTTGACAGAGTTCGCTGACGGTGCCAGCTCTGCGGTTTCACTGCTGGGATCCAGGGTGCATGTTTGAATGGTATTACTAGAGTCTCTGGGAAACACACCAGCTCCTGTTGGAAACTGTGCATCTCTTTGCAAAGACCGAAGCACAAAACGGACATTGGTCAGTGGTCTTTTTGGCTGGCCGGCCGAAGCCTGACTTCAGCAGTTTGTGCGTCACTGTCAGTGTGGGCTGGAGAGTCTCGCTGTCGCTGGAGAGGGATATGTAGGATGCTGTGATCTCAATGCAGTACTTCTCTTCGCAAATGGTGTCGTCACTAAGCTCGAGAGCACAGCGTTATTCTACTGTGCAAATGGCAACCATTTTTCTCCTCAATGTCAAATAAAGATGAGAACAAATGCAGTAAATTCTTCCATTTATTGAATGATTTATATCTACGGTCTGACACAGTCAGAGTTAAATACAGTCAAACGGAAAGAATAATAATAAAGAATTTGTGTTAATCTGTAAGAACGATCATGATTTATTAGTTTCCCTCCACCCCTCTCTCTCTGTGAGTGGTTTAGACTGATCTGTGTGGGCTAATGCAAGACAAGAACCCACAGTGAGAGAAAATGGATCATGCCCTGGAGATGCACACAGGCCACTGCCCCAGAGCTCAGTGCTGTTCGCCGGGAGTGTGTTGTCTGATTGATGGCAGTGAAACATTGTTGGGTGGATCAGTAAACAAATATTCAGATTTCCTGCTGTACGGCTGCCACTGCAAGATACAAGGAGTATCTGTCAGCGAGTATCACTGAAGACTCTTAGTGTAAGCTTCTGAGATGGCAATGAAGCAGGAATTATTTTTCTGTAATCTGTTTCCCACTTTAATATGACTTTATAATATTAGCCACAGGGAGAGGTGCTTAAATATTGAGTGGTTATTTTCCAGAATCAAAATGATCGTCTCAGGCGTTCTTCTCCCTTCATGCAGCAGCAGAATATCAGTGTTATTTTACAATTTATTTAAAAGAAACAGTAGAAATATTCATGTGAAAGAGTGGCAGGGGTAATTTTTATTACTTATTTATTTATATCCCCTCAGTCCCCTCTTATAAAATATTATAGTCCGAGCTGGGGAATCGCCACACCCACAGCCCTCACTGAGACCAGATTGCCACTCAGTAGTGTAATTGATGAGAACATGGGCACTGAACCCGGCCATCGTCTGCGTTAGGAGTCTCTCAGTGGAAGTGTATGAGCAGCCTGTTGCAAGTCATGCAGAACTGAAATCCAGATGTGGGGGGGGCTGAGAGAGAGCCGCAGCGACTGTGCTTTTAAAAGCCCGGGTGGCAGACCCTGCTAAGAGCTCACTGCGTGACACTCGACACAAGCACAGGAAAGCCAGCCAGGCATATTATTATTATGACTTAAAAGGTGTACAATAGTGCAGTGCAATCAACTAACACTGCGCTATATTAGTGCATATTACTATATATGTGTTAATATTGCTATATTATTGTGAGCACAGAAGCACAGAGTGAAACGCCGGTAAATAATGTAAAACACAGATGTGTGTGTCTGTGTGAGTGTTTCCCTGGGCCGGCCAGGGTCCCGTGTGTCTGACTTGTGCTGTGTCTTTCAGGAGATGAGCGCCCGCGAGAGAACCCGGCCCCTGTGGACGCCCAGCCGGCACCCGCGGGGGAGGGTGGCGGGCGGAGGAGGCTGCTGCACTGCTGTCTGCACGTGTCGGCTGCCCAGGCCCGCAAGGCGCTGTGGGGCGTGGCCATGGTGCTGTGCGTCTGCTCGTCCTGGACCGGCTCCACCCAGCTGGCCAAGCTCACCTTCACGCAGTACGACGCGCCCTTCACCCTCACCTGGTTTGCCACAAACTGGAACTCTCTGTTCTTCCCCCTGTACTATGTCGGACACCTGTACAAGGCCCCCGAGAGACAGTCTCCCAAGCAGAGATACAGGTAAGCTTGCGTTCGCAGTCGTTCCACTGATGGTGATGTTTTGATACCGATGAAGTGGTTGGATTCCTAGGAGACTGTGTGTCCTTTCCGGCACTAGACCCTGCAGACCAGGCAGGTTATTGGACAGGCTGTCTGCTGATGAATCCCTGGGCTGAACCCTTCCTCTGAACCCCTGGTGAAAAGCCAGTCCTCATACTTCAGATCAGTGTAACTTTGACGGCAGTAATATTGTCTCTCCTGCACTCCACTCTGCTTGGTGTTAGCTGCCCTGGGTTCATTATCTGTTGAGCTCTGAATTGACCTTCACTCGTATGTAGCTTTAAATTAAGCGCTTAACTGCATGACAGGTAAATTAATGATGAGCTGCAAATGGGTTTTAACATAAGCATTTACTCATGAAGAAATGGAGAGTTCATCAACTGATTGTGTGTGCAGAGCAGTTTTGCTGAGTAAAGAAAATGTCAGGAAGACTGATTCTCTGTGATCCTTTGAGAAACAGCTTGATGGGGTTTAAGTCATTCATCCTACATTAGGTGACGATGGACGACTCAGCCTCTAGATGAGAAACCTGGACCATAGAAGCTGTAGGCTGCAAACAATAGCACTGTCCCCCGGTGCTGCAGTGTGGGGGGCTGCGTGGCGCTCTGGCTGCAGAGTGCTTGTGGTTTGGCAGAGACCGAGGCGGCTGACTAGCTGGAGGTGGAGAAGTGGGGATGAATAACAATGAGGAGCAAAGCCGAGAGAACATCACAACGACGTGCTTGGTAAACAGAGACCACTCTGGCCCCATCTAAGTCTCTGAGAGCCCGCCAGCACCACAGACGCAGTATCGTCAGCACAAGCTGCGGTCACTGCGGTCAGAAGGTACACGGGACATCCTGAGCTGGCCGCACCTGAAGGATGTTTCACCTCTAAAGCACAATAGAAGCGATTTCATATTTACTAAAATAAGTGTGTGCTGGGATTCGGGGACACACACCGGGTGCTGCAGGAGGGAAATTAAGTTCAGACAGAGCCAGGCAAACCACAGAGCGGGAGGAGACGTTTGACAGGTGGACAGGTGGACAAACAGGGCAGTGAGGGCGCAGGAATGCAGGACAGGAATGGATGACTTTGCCAAGTCTTGGCTCCTCCACATGTTTTAATATTGCATGCAGTAAATGTCCAATTTATAATGATGTGCAATCCCATGTAAACACAAAAAAAGAGAGAAAAAATAATAAATAAGTCCCAGTGCAGCCGTGTGTCTGTAACTTGGCAGCGACTCGGTTGACGTGAGGAGTAGGACATGCTCCAGGATCTAAGGCTGGTTAAAAAAGTTAAAACCGTCCTCAAAACACGGCCATTCATCTGCTGGTTCAGGTATCAATGGAGGGCAGAGCTCGGGGGTGCACTTGCACTAATGGAGACAGAGTTCAATACAATGTACTGGAGGTTTCAAATTGCTTGTAAGTTCATGCATTTGAATTTCTGAAAAGGTTATTTATGTAAAGATAGCATAGCAAATCAAATTAATGAATATGTAAGAGAGTATTGATCTGCTTTGGAAAACAAGAGCTGTAGAGACTTTCAGAATAATAATAATAATAAGGATTTGAACCCACAACCTTCTGGTTATAAGTCAGGAAGGTTGTGGGTTCAAATCCCAGGTGGGCAGTGCTGTTGTACCCTTGAGCAAGGTACTTCACTTAGATTGCTCTAGTAAAAATGCCCAGCTGTATAAATGGGTACAAATGTAAGTCGCTCTGGATAAGAGCGTCTGCTAAATGACAAATAATGTAATGTAATGTAATGTCTTGCAGCACACCGTCCTGCCTGGCTGTGAGTTCTGCTCATTGCTCCTGTCTCTGATCGCTGGCTGCTGCTCTTGTCTTCTCCAGGGAATGCTGCAGGTTTTTTGGTGACGATGGGTTGACAGTGAAGGTGTTCTTCACCAAAGCCGCCCCCTTTGGACTCCTGTGGACGTTAACGAACTACCTGTACCTGCAAGCGCTGAGGAAGATAAACACCACGGACGTGTCGGCGCTGTTCTGCTGCAACAAGGCGTTCGTGTTCCTGCTCTCGTGGATCGTGCTCCGGGACCGGTTCATGGGTGTCAGGGTAAGTGGCTGGTTTTAGGGTTTACTGGGGCCGCGGGGCCCAGCCGTCTCCGTGCTCTGTCTACTTTATTCACCAGGCTGAAAACGAAACAAAATTGTATTTAAAAAAGAGCTGCAACGTGGGGGATTGGGGTCAGAACTGATTCCAAATGGAAAATGTGAATTGATGTGTGTTCCGGTCTGGTGTCTTTTGTACATGAGCAGCTCGGAGAGAGAGAGAGAGACACGGCACTGTGGGAGTTGTGCATTTTATTGATCAGAAAGTGCCCTTGAATTCTACTTTCATTCAAACCGGCACGAGAAACAAGGCGTCAGAAGTGAATTAACAGTGGGCAGCTCAAACTGATTGTCATCGCTGATTAGACCTGCAATAGGATGCAGAATGAGTGCGTTAAATATTCATGCAGCCCAATAATGCCTCACAACTGTTTCCTCGTGAATCCCTGATGATTATACGGCTTTCATTTCACAACAGCACTTTTAATCATCTTGAGGTACAGCAATTATACCTCGCTCTCCTTTAATTTAATCGTCCGGCCTCGGGGGGCGGAGAAGGTTATTGATCTCAATTTAGAAATAGGTACGTTGGGAGATCTGAAGATGTATTTGTTGTTTAAATTAGACACTTTATTTATGATGTATATTTGTATATATTTAGTCGACTTTTGTCCCTGGCTGCTGGCTGAGGCTGGGGGCTCTTCCTCTCTGCAGTCCAGCCCACTGCGGCTCCGCAGCTCGTTAACGCTCGCTCTGCTGCCCTCTCGCTCTCCATAGTGAAGTGGGAGGCTGGTAGGAGTCTGATGTCTCCAGTTGGGGGAGGTTAACTGGAAAAAAACAGGCAGGCGAGCTGTTAATGTATCCCGTCGATGTGTGGCTGCAGTGCTCTTAACGCTGAGAGCTTCTGGCCAAGAGGCACCAGAGAGTCCACCCCTCTGATAAAACTGTGGCTCTACGATCTTTTGCTGCGTCTGCCTTACCTGTAAAAGCCATGAGTTGCATCTCAGTCTGCCCAGAATAACCATATGATAGAATTGTCCGTATTGAAGAAGATGAGTAAAACCCCCCACCCCTCCGATCTGTCACCCTGCCCGTGCCGAGGGCTGGCAGGGTCTCTCTCTCTGGGCCGCGCCACACTCGCTGTGGAGATTAGCCACGGCTCCTGGCACTGAGAGGCCGAGCAGCTTTGCCCACAGGAGACGTGGCGGGGGAGCTGCAGAGCCGGAGAACATACTGGCCTTGATCTGCACTGGTGCGTTTCAAACGAGATCTTTCTGAATGACCTTAGAGAAGATGGGCCCAAAGACACAATCCTCTTCAAAACATAATCTGCGTCCTTATTGTGGAGCCATTATTCTGCTGCTCTGGTCCCCCCCCCCAGATCCTTTAGCCTCCGTTATCTGCACAGGAACTTCTCATTCACTGCTAATCTTAAACACACTCGGGCCCGTCCCCATTCATCACCTGCCCAGCTCTTCTGTTTGCATCCCTCTGCTCAGTTGGGCAATGCTCAGCTTGTCCAAACAGGGGGTGTGTTTGGAAGTGATAAGCCCCCCCGCAGGGCTGCTGAGAGCTAATGATCAACAGGGTTTATAGATAGCTCGCATTCATGAGCTCAGACAGAAAAACAATTAAGTGACCACACCGAGGCCCGGGCGGCTGTCAATCCACCACTTCCCTCCAGCTGCGTCACTGTACAAGTTATTTATGAATATTAACAATGGAGCTGAGGTTTTAATCTGTAGGTTTCAGAGCTTTCGCTTCCAAGGGGAGCCTGATTCATCGCAACAAGCATTGGAGGGGGCGATTGTGAAGTTTTCAGTTTAATTTCTTAATGACTTAATGAGTGTTGCTGTGACAGCTACTTCAAGGGTTCACGTGGAGTTCACTCAGACAGTGTCATCCGTTAGTGATGCTGGAAGCCCAATTTCCATTTGTGTCCCCGGGTGCGTGTGTCCCTGCTGATCTGGAAAAGCTCCTCTGGTTTGATGTGGTCGATGCCTTTCATGATTTTGAAGACTTGGATCAAGTCCCCACGTAGTCTCCTCTGTTCCAGGGTGAAAAGGTTCAGTTCTTCAGTCTCTCAGTAGGACATTCCCTTCAGACTTGGAATAAGTCTGGTTGCTCTCCTCTGAACTGCCTCTAGAGCAGCGATATCTTTCTTGAATTGTGGAGCCCAGAACTCCACAGTATCCAGATGAGCTCTAACTAGTGCATTGGACAGTTGCTCCGGTATAATCCACTGCGCTCATTGTGACTGAACGTGTAAATTGTCCTCAGTGTCGGCTGCCCATGTTTGTGTGCGAAATGGTAACCTGTCTCCTCTCCTTTGTCCTCCTGTCCAGATTGTGGCGGCGATCCTGGCCATAGCGGGAATTGTAATGATGACCTACGCTGACGGCTTTCACAGCCACTCTGTGATCGGGATCGCGCTGGTTGTGGCTTCCGCCTCCACCTCCGCCCTCTATAAGGTTCGTACAGCAGCCATCGCCCCCCAGCAGACACAGGGCCATTGTTTCCCACAGTCTTTGGATTTGTGTGAATCTTTTTTCCTCAAATCAATGTGTGTTAAACAGATACAGGGATGACTGTATTCAAAATGGATCTGACTTGCTTGCCCTATTAATGTCAGCAATTGAGGACATTAACTGGATTAATTCCAGAAGAAGAGAGGCCTCTTTGGGAAGGCAGGCCTCCTGTTGAACACCAGTCAGGCATTCATTCACATTAACCTGTGTATCTGTGTAGACCATGTGCTGGATGTTTAAATGCTTATGAGTGCACTCGTGTAGACAGTTCTGCAGTAGATCAAACTGCTGTGTATCTGGAGTCTGTTTTCATCTCTGGGAAATGACGTCCCAAAGGGAACCAGCGCAGGACTGCGGCCCAAACCACCCTGCGCTATGAATTTCTTCTGATTATGTGTTCATTTGGCAGACGATGCTGCTCAGGGTTTACCGCAGGCTTCAGCAGCTCTGAGGGGTCCAGCAGCGCAGCCGCTGTGGTTGTGTAGCGAGGGCGAGACACCTGAATGTCCCTGTCTTGCAGGTGTTGTTCAAGCTCATCCTGGGCAGCGCCAAGTTTGGAGAAGCAGCCCTGTTTCTGACGATCCTCGGGGGAGCCAACTTCCTGTTCATCAGCTTCATCCCCGTCATCCTGTACTTCACCAAAGTGGAATACTTCAGCTCCCTGGACGCCCTGCCCTGGGGCTGTCTGTGCGGCGTGGCCATCCTGCTCCTCAGTAATAAACATCAAATCTTCATATTGAAAGCCTTTTATTCTGTTTTCAGAATGTACTCACTGCGTCTCTGTAGGAACAGCTTACTAGTAACTTAAAGGCAATGAACTGTTTATAGATTACTTGTTCTTGAGAAACAGCTTCATAATTGTTACATATATATATATATATGTGTATGTATGCTTGTGAAAAAGCTTTTTTGTTTAATGTCATATTTTTTCTTCTGTAGCGTTCAACATCCTGGTGAACTTTGGCATTGCGATCACGTACCCGACTCTGATCTCTCTCGGGATAGTCCTGAGTGTCCCAGTCAATGCAGGTGAGTAGTTGTGTCTGTTTGCACACACATGTAACCCATCACAGGAGCTCAGCTCTCTCTGCCGAGGGATAATATGAGCGGCGGGAGGAAGGCTGGCATGTAAACACAATCAGAAAAGAGAAGGATCTGAGAAAACAGCAGCTTCCTGCAATTATGTATTATTGTCAGTGTGAGCGGAGCAGGTGTTGATCTTCCAAATGAAAGACTTGTGTGTGCTGTGCCCTGCTGTTGTGTGTGTGGCTGTATTGCGGTGTTGTCCTGTGTGGTGCTGTGTTTTTTCTGGGTGCTCAGTGGTGTGTGTGTGTAGTGCTGAGTTTTCTAGCTGCTCAGTGCTGTGTCTTGCGTTGTTGCAGTGGTGGACCACTACACCAGTGACATCAGCTTCAACAGCGTGCGCGTCATCGCCGTGCTGATCATCTGCCTGGGCTTCCTGCTGCTGCTGCTGCCCGAGGAGTGGGACCAGACCCTGCTGGCACTGCTGGCCCGACTGCGCCGGCGCCGCAAGGAGGAGCCGGCCGAGGCCGCGGAGGTTGGGGGTGGGCTGGGCTGGAGCCGCCGGGGCCGGACCTCCATGTCCACCTTCACCCACTGACCCACCGGCCGCTCCACCCCTCACAGCACTGTGTGACGTTTATACCATAAAACAAAGCAAAAAAGCACAGGTATCATTGTGTTGTAAATCTCTGTAGAGTTTTTCTATTATTTATTATTATTTTTATATACTTCTTTGTGTGCGTGTGCGCGTGCGTGTTATAGATATATATACACACAGCGTATACCATCTGCTGTCTGAAATCTACACACTGCTGCATGTTGTCGTCTTGCCTGATTTTTCAATATCTTGACACCGGGCTTCTCTGGGGTGTTCATGGATGCACCGCTCGAATTCAGATTCCATAACGTAAAGCCTGCATCCCGAGCGAGCGTCCGACACGGGCTCTGGTTCCCAGTTCTTCACAGAAGGTCACGAGGAGACAGCTGGAGCTCAGAGGTGCCAGAATGGGGCTTCAGACAAGGGATCTGTGAACTCTTTTTTTTGACCTGGTCTGTCGAATTCATTGCTGGGTTGAGCACAGTGTCGCCTTCTCGATCCAAAGAGGAACTCCTTCTACACATGGGAGACTTTTTAATGATTTGTATTATTATTATTATTATTATTATTATTATTGTGGTAAAACTGGAAAGTAAACGTGCTTTTTTTTGCACAGCTCTGGGTTTTGTCAGATATTACGAGGGTACGGACTCAAGGTGTGAGGGGAACCGTCGCAGCAGGAGACGCGTCTCTGGGGACCGGCGCTGTCTGAGCGTGAGGCCGGTCTTCCGCAGGGCCGGGTGGTGTGGGGCCCGGTCAGGGCAGGAATTGCCATCGATATGGAGTCTGATTCCTGCACGTGGGGATGTCGGATGTGGCTGGACAGGTCACTGCTCCAGTGTGCTGAGAACGGGTCCCGTCCCCTGGCAGCGGCTCGGCTCCGTGTGTAGTTTACATCCTGCACTTTCATGGGAATAGTGAGAGTGTCAATAACCCATCAGCACTTTAACTAAACTGAGCCTCCGCTGCAGCCCCCTGCGCTGAAAGACCTGACCTCCCTTTCAATGAGCTTATTAGACTCTGATCAATGTGTCCAATCGTACAGGGCGCTCGCTCCCTTCAGCGTTGGACGATACAAAGGTTAAAAATTATAATTAAAAGATGCCAAAACGTGTGTAAGAGCTGACCGTCCTCGAGGAGATGGTGATTTAAAAGCAATATTTCTCCCTCAAAGCGACAGCAGGGGGAGGTTCGCCCATTTGGAAGAGAGCTGTTTTGCTGACGGCAAAGAGTTCGTCTGCGTGGGATTGTTTTCTCCGCTTGTGCGTCTTACACTGTGAGGCCCTGCCGTGCCAGCGCTGTGTCCGGAGGGCACGATGGTTGGCGCAGGCAGTTTGTGCACCTGCTCCTCTCCGCTCCGCCGAGACAGCGCTATATTGTTTTGCGGTATCTTGTTGAATGTATTGTCGTTGCTATAAAGGCACGCTTGTTTTCTTTGGGGAAACGCATGTCTGTTTTCTCACAACAATCGGCCGTCTGCCGAATTATGTTCTCAGCAATTTTCATGAAAGTAAAATGACTTTAGAGACTCAGTTTTTTAATTTTATTCTGCCGGTGATTAGAAATCAGCTCTTGCTCGTCTCAGTGCTCGTGAAGCAAAGGTAACGCGGAGCTGCAATAATCGCTCTCACTGCCTTCTGCAAAAGAAACATCCAACCCTGTTCTCCATTGTCATTCTACAATGGCAATAAATCATTATATTGTATTCCTCTGGAATTATTGCTAGAAGTAACAGTAAGCCTTTGTAAGGAATGATTTATACACTGAAATGCAACATAATTATCACATTAAAAATAGGTTGGAGAAATGAATTAATTGAATAGTTCTATTTAGACATTACCACGTGTACATCTTTTGTGAGGACTTTAAGGGATATTTTTTTTATTGAATGTTTTATTAAAATAACAATAGTACATTTTGTCTGTGAGGATCTTGAAGATGCCATCCATGTGTCTTAGTTTTGGTTAAATAAAAACATTCATACATATATACGCTTGCACATTTCCGCTATTGTCAATTTGTGTGAATATTAAGGAATAGTAAGGAATTTGATCCATCTCACCAGCTTTAAACTATAAAATCTGGTTATGTATTATTTCTGTCTATTATAATCTGCTGCACAAACAAACGCAATATTTGACACTTTTCTTGTGTGTCAGTGGTTTATGTAGTGGTTTACACTGGGAGCTCTCTTCGGGGTTGTCATACAGAGACTGGTCCCAGTTCTCACTGGCAGACCAGCGGCTGTGACTCCGTCTTCCAGTCTGCCCAGCGCAGTGTTTCAAACAGGACCACAACGCTGTGAGTCTGCAGTGGACGTGCAGTTGTAGTTTAAAGGATTCACACCTGTTTAGTTGTTGTTGTAACAAATTGATCATTAAACTGTGCTTATTTGTCAAGGACGTCTTTTTCAGAGTTCGGTCGATTCGGCCCAGGGCAGAAAGAGTCCAGCTGAGTGAGATGAAAACGGTCAAAACGTTACACACCTCCCGTCCTAACTCGGTTACTTCTGTTTGTATGAAACTAATTTAATCACAGAAAAATTTCATGTGAAGGATTTGAATACTTTAAACTAAAACTGTGCTGTAGGCTTGTGTGCGATGAAACCTTTGGCTTTTCTTTTTTCCTTTTGCTTTATAACTGGCCTTAAACGCTTGCAAATACATCTGGGTTTTGCATTTTAAAATCCTCTGATAAAAGACCAGGACACTGGCCTCCGCAGCAGGACTGACGCAGCAGGACAGCGAGGGATTGGGACACGTCTGTCCACAGTGCCTCGACGGGAGGGTCGGACCGATGTTTACAGTGGGCTTCATGCCCTGCAGCAGGGGTTCCCAGCGCTGCTCCTGGAGGAGCCCCCACCCTGCCGGTTTGTGTTCCAACCGAGCTCTCAGTTACTTAATTGGACCTTAATTGAAGTAACAGTTTGCTTAGATTTGACTTTTTAAATTGTGTAATAAAAGAGGTTGCTCTTTTAATAAGTTATTTATACAATTGTTAACTTAAAACCCCTGATTTAGAAAATTATTGATTCAATTACGGGTTCAATTAAGTAATTGAGAGCTCGGCTGGAACAAAAACCAGCAGGGTAGGGGCTCCTCCAGGGCCAGGGATGGGACCCCTGCCCTACAGGGTCTTCAGACCCCCATCTGCGTCTGAAACCCAACTAGCTGAGGGAGGCGCGTTCATATCTCCTGTTAAACTGTGACTTTCTTATGTACTTATTTCTCTATAAAGTGCTTATTTTAAGTCAAATGTATCCAATGAAGAGGTGCCCATAATTTCAGCTAAAATATTGATTCATTGATTTAATTAATTGGGTGTGAAGTACTAATGGTGCTAGTGTCCTGGAGGCCCTGCCCAGCGTGTGGAGGGGGTCTGGCCGAGCCTCGGGGGGCTGCGCGGGGGGAGCTTTAACGTGAGGGAACAATCAAGTGCCGTCTTACTGTCTGAGAGATCATTGAATCTGAGCTTTGTTACCTTGATCACAGATATACTTTGTACATTTTATTTTTGTATACTTTCACCAGAGATTTTATCAGATGACTGTAAATAGAGCGATACATTCAATAAATCTTGACAGAATACAAATAAACAGCAAAGCTCCGTCTCTTTATTGACCGTGAGAGGTCGCTGGGTCCAGGCAGAGGAAGGGTCCGTCACTCTGAGTGCTCCAGTCTGAAGACCAGTTACGGCCTGGGCCTGGGTCCGGGCCTGGTTTGTCCTGCTCGTGGGCCGCAGCCCTTGCTTTCATGGAAAAGCCCCCTTCGTCGCCTTGATGTAAGGTAAGAGGTGATGAACAGCCTCGATGCTGGAATCATCCAGGTCGGATTAGTCAAGCTCTCTTAATTAAAGTAAATAAGTCAACAGATGTGTGTAACTTACACACAGGGATAGACATCTAGAAATAGTGCCTGCAGATAATAATACTTAAAGTGGAGCAATGGCAGGGGTTTCAGGTATTAGTTCTCTGGCTCACAGTGCTCTGAGAGAGGCCGGGCACAGACTGGGCACAGAGGGATGACAGCCCTGCTGCGGTGCAAAGACACTGAACCTGGGGAGGGACAACTGGGACGGGGGGTCAGGACCTGACGTGTTCCACCTTCACTGTAATCTGCCCGTAGAAGAACGTGGCCCTCGTCTCTCCCGCCGAGGCCGACACGGGGATCCGCTCTCTATCCACAGGGGCAGAGGGCACCTGCAGGAGCTGTGAGGCCAGAGGCTCCCCCCCGCCCCGCGCACTCTCCCTGCTGGGGGGTAGGCCGCCGGGCAGGAAGGTGCTCAGGTGGTCCCGGTGGTCCCGGTAGCCCTCGGGGGCGCAGGAGTCCAGGGAGAAGAGCGAGGAGCCGGCGGCGCGGTCGGAGGAGGCGGTGCGGAGGCTGGACACCGCGGTGTGCTGGGTGGCGCGGGGGTGCTGCTCTGCCCAGGCAGGGGGCTCCCGCAGCGACTGGCCTACCCTGGCCTGCAGGCGGCGGCGCAGACTCCGCAGCGCCCTCTGGAACCGCCGGCTCAGCAGCGCGTACAGCAGCGGGTTGATGTCGGAGTTGAGCAGTGCCAGCCAGTAGGCCAAGGTGACGGCGCTGGGGGGAAGCCGCGAGGGCCGGGGGGACGTGGCGGCCTCAACGGCCTGCACCAGCGCCACGGTGATGTAGGGCAGCCAGCAGCAGAAGAAGGCGAAGATGACAAGGAAGAGGCGCAGCAAGCCCAGTTGCTCCCGGCCATGCAGGCCGGTCCGCCCCAGGAGCCCGTGCGGGCGACAGGGCGGGGGGGCGGGCCCCTCGGGGAGGCCCAGGCCGCTGACGCAGTAGATCAGCCTGGCGAAGGTGGGCTTCTCCCCCGGGCCCCGCCGCCCTGGCTGGCTCCGCTGCAGGTGCTCCTCCAGGTCGTGGATGCGCCGGGCGTGACCCCTGGCCACGCCCACAATCTTGACGTAGCAGAAGACCATGACACCGGCTGGCAGCAGGAAGGACAAGGCCGCCACGAAGCCTGTGTAGCTGGGGCTGCTGGACCAGTCCACGGCACAGTTGTACATGGGCCCGATGTAGTCCAGGTTACTCCAGCCTAGCAGTGGCGGGCAGCTGGTGACGGCGGCCTGCAGCCAGATCCAGATCACGGCCGCCACGGTCCTCCACACCGTGGTCTGGGAGCTGTAGTGCAGGCAGTCGACGATGGCGTGGTACCGGTCCAGAGCGATGGCAGCGAGGGTCAGCACCGATGCCGTGCAGTACACTGAGGACGTGTAGCCGACGTAGAGACACAGGTCCTGCAGCCCACAAGCACACGGAGACACAAACCGCCTCGTCAACAAAGCACATACACAGCAGCAGTGATGGGGACCGCAGGGGGGCAGCAGTGACAGTGACGGGGGCAGCGGTGATAGGGACTGCGGGGGGGGCAGCGGTGGCAGTGACCGTGGGGGGGCAGCGGGACTCACCGTGCAGTCGCCCCAGCGGTCGTACAGCAGCGACAGGGCGATGAAGGGCATGACCCCGATGCCCACCAGCAGGTCGCTGACTGCCAGGTTGATGAGCAGCACCGACGTCACGCAGTGGAAGGCTTTGGTCGCGGCCACGATCACGATCACCAGGATGTTCCCTGAGGACACAACCAGGACCACGGTCACTGCCAAGCCCAGCCTGGAGAGTCACCACCTGACCGGCTAGAGCCACTGACCCACAGAGCCCGTGCCAGCCCAGCCCCATGTGGCGGAAGCTGACACAGTCGACAGTGCCAGCTGTAGACAGCGGTTATAAGCCCTGGTCAGCGTGAGTGTTGCATGGCCTGCAAACTATGGCCATTTATTGACATAAATATCTATCTATACATTATGAATTACTTTCTTAGCAGATGCCCTTATCCAAGGCGACTAACAGTTTACACAGATAACATTTAAAAGTATTACAAACGTGCAGTATAACAATCAGTACAAAATGCAATAAGCAGACGTCCTTCTACACTGAAGTAACAGATGCAGACACAAGGCATTGGCTCTGTGCTAATAGGATAGGACAAGTGTAAGTACAACAATAGAAGTGCAACCGTCCATAAGTACAAGGGAGCAAAAGGAAGCAGCGCTGAAGGGCAGAGGGGCAGTTTGCCTGGGGCACCAATTCCCCTTGAGCTGGCCGTTTACACCAATCTGTATTGCAGAGAAGTATATTTGCTTCTAGTAGGCCTATAGTTTTATGGAATATGATTATGTAATATAATCATAAAACAGTTCTTCTGTGCTTTATTATTATTATTATTATTATTATTATTATTATTATTATTATTTATTTCTTGGCAGACGCCCTTATCCAGGGCGACTTACAAAAGACAATCGCAATACAAAGTGCAGCTGCGTGTGTAAGATTACATATGGTTTACATGGACAGCTTTCCCCTGAAACCGCATACATTTAAAACAAAGTTGACTCAAAATAACTATATAGATTTATATCTTCCTATAAACTTCAAGGGAGACGGCACCTTTCATTCGTCAGGACAGACGGGCGGATAGACAGAGCGCTAAAGATGCAGTCAGACAAGAAGAGAGGGGCCAGCTATAGCGCTTCACCTGTCCCCCTCAGCATCCCCGAGCTCACCTGTCCCCCTCAGCATCCCCGAGCTCACCTGTCCCCCTCAGCATCCCCGAGCTCACCTGTCACCGCGCCCAGCGCCATCAGCACCATCACGACCTCCAGGACCAGGCGTGTCCGGGGAGAGCCGGCCGGCCCGCTGTCGGTTCTGTTCAGGCTGGCGGGTCTGACGCTGCTGGTAAACGGGTCGTTGCTGTAGTCGCCCGACTCTCCGGAGACCCACTCGGTGAGGTCCATGTTGGCAATGCCTGCCATGACTAGCACACCCCGAGGTGCGGCGGGGTCCGCACGGCGCTGGCCGCCCCCCGGGCACAAGAGACGGGCTGGACGCGGTGAAGAAGTGCAGCAGAGAGGGCGGGCAGCATGGCCTGAAGCGCGGCAGAGCTCGGCGGTCCCTCGGCGGTTTCTCTCGGCACCAGCTGGGCTGCGGCAGGATGTGCAGCTCCGCCCGCCGCGGCTGCGTCCAGTGGCCCCTGCGCAGGTGTCCCCGGCGGCTCTGCCTCCTCCGGGCCGGGCGGGGCCACCGCAGGAGTCAGGCGCTTCTCCTAGAGAGAAAGATAAGTCCTCACAATGGTTTATTTTTAGCTTTCGATGTGGCGGCCTGACAAATGCGGCACAATTGCCTTCTGCTTTCAGTGCAGGCTACAGCGGACTCCGCAGGAGAGGAAAACTAGACTAGAAACACCTTTTTGTTTTATTTCCATCGGTTAAGACGGCATTTCACACGCAGCTGTGCCTACAGTGCTATCTGTATATGTTGGAATAACTCCCTTGTCAATCGCCAGATGAATTGGGCTCACTTCTGTCAAAGAAAAGCATCCTGAATTATTGTACAGACATACTAATAGAATGAAACATCTAATGATCAGATGTGTACACACACTAGTGCGGTTTGCTGCCATGTGTATACAACACTCTAGTGTCTCTCATGATGTAGGACAGTGCATGTAGCAGTCAGTATGCAGAACAGGGCTCAGCTCCGAACAGACTGCAGATCCTCACATCCAAAACAACCCAGAACACTGGAAAACAAGAGACACCTGCCATCCTCCCCTGCAGCGCCCTTCCCATTATACTCATTCTTCCACTCGTCGTTTTAATTAGTGTTCATCACTCTGCTCAGCGCAGCTCCACTCCGGGGCTCCAGGGAGGCCCACAGTCCCCGATGCTGAATTGTGCAGATGCGAGAGCTCGTCCCTGGAGTGTCTTTACTCTCAGCCCGGGTTGGAGCAGCAGCGACTCCAGTGGAGCAGAGGAATAGTCCTCGGCCTCAAGGGCCAGAGCCCCGTGTTTCTGCTCGAGTCTTCAGCAGTTCAGACCCAACATAGTCTTCGATTACAGTACGAGACTGAACTCTTGTGTTAATGCAGCTTCACATACTGCTGCCCTGGTCGCACACGCAGCCGCACACGCAACCCCACACATGCACACGCAGCTTGAGATACAAAGAGATTTATACATGAAAGCAGTTTAATATTCTCCTTTAAAAACAGTCTGGACTCATTTACAAAACCCCCTCAAAGGAAACTACAAAGTATCTGATTGCAAATATAAATCACGGTCACATTCAGTCCTGTGTCATCGGAGCTGAGCCCCTCTGTCCCAACGCTGTTGTTCTGTGGCACCACAGCCCGTCTGAGTCCCGTCAGCGCCGCCGGTGAGGAGAGGTGGGGGTCACGGCTCGTGGTCTCACGGTGTGGAGATGACACGGACGGAGACAGAGCGACGACAACACGAAACTACATGTCATTAAAACTGTTCAATCTGCTTTTGGTGTAGCTGTGTGTGTGTTGGGGGTGGGGGGGGGTGTTTCAGCTTTAATTACTATAGAACCATTCAGGACCAGTGGAGGTACAGTCACTCCCCCCATGTTTGCCACTATTAACCGCACTTCCTTCGCAGGGTTCGGTGCGACAGTGATCTAGACCTGAGCTTTGGACCGAGGCACTCAGCACACAGGCCCGTGTTGCCTGCATGTTCAGAGGCTGTTGCTCAGGGCTGCGGGGGGGCGGTGAGCTGCTGCCGGGTGTACTCCCACACCAGCAGGGCGGCGCTCACGTGCACGTTGAGCGAGCGGGTCACGCCACGCTGGGGGATCTCCACGCACACCTCCAGCTGCTGCAGCAGGTCGGCCGGGATGCCCTCGCGCTCGTTCCTGCGGGAGACAGACACGGAGAAGCCCGTTAGCAACAAAACAAGAACCATCAGACGGCAAACGAATGTCCTGCACGCGTCGCTTTCAGCTCTGTGCCGCATCCGGAACTGGATTAATAAAGGAGCAGGAAACGCTGCCGCTGTGCCGGCACTGCTCCGCCTGCCTGGCGATCGCCTGCTGAACCGCTGCCAACGCACACATGCGTGAGGGCCCTGCTATCGGCCGTGCACAGTACGGGGCAACATGTCCTGGAGATAACGGCTCCATCTGGCTCCGGCAGCAGCAGGCGAGAGGAAACACTGTTTGCTTTGACTGTTATTCAGTCAGACGCATCTCAGACTCAACGCACTGTGGCAGATAATCGTTCACCTGACACCATATGGTCGTATCCCAGCAGCCTCGGCTCGTGGGCTGATGTCTTTGCCGCTTATCTCTCGCCCTTCTCTTCCAGGCTGAACGGCACCGAGACCGAGTGGCACCAGCACAGGGCCGACAGGGGCAGCTTTACTGCGCTGGCTCATTGCGTTGGGTGATTTACAACCATTTCAAAATACTGGGGGTCACTAGTTACTGCATCAGGGTTTGCATTTGGAAAAGGCAGCCCGGGCATCTTCACACCACTGTGCCGTTTGTTTCCATCAGCGGAGATACTGTGCCTTCAATCTGCGGTTCATAAACCTGCCCACAGCTCCGCACCGGGTCTCTGCAACGCTGCGATTACAGACTGTAAACAAATTAGCGCAGCAGCAAGCCCGAGCAGGTCTGTGCCTCCGCAGAGGGAAGTAGCAAATCAAGTCATTAGCTTAATGAAATTAAAAAGCACTGCCGGCTCACGGGCCGCTTCGAGTAACGGAGAAGCAGAGAGGCGGCAGAGCTGCAGGGAGACGGCAGAACCAACCGCTCTGCCACAGGAAGCGCATCACTGGGGGGGAGCAGAGCCGGAGGGCAGCACGGCCCTGCTGTCACCACACAGCGCAGGTCACCGCGGAGGAGGAGTCAATCTGCTCAGATCACACAAATAGCTCAGGGCACTTATGGTCATGGTCGGTGGGTCGCGCTGACCTGAGCCCGGCCCGCCTCAGTACAGTGAAGGGGCAGGCAGGCATGGCACCGGTGAATTCACCACACTCTGTCCCTGCCCACACAGGGGCCCATCCGGCAACACCAGAGCAACAGAATGAGAGTCACTGATTTTAAACACTGCTTCACACTGTGTCCAGCACTTGGAAAACAGATGACCCAAGGCTGTTACCCCTCACCTCCTCCCCTGAAGAGCCCGGTCGTACGGGCAGGAGGTGAGGTGTAACAGAATGGCCAGCGAGGGAAGCACTCACCCCAGCAGCAGCAGGGTCTTCTCGGGGAAGCGGTAGTCTGCCAGGCTGCAGCTGTTGGCCGTCTGCTCCACCCCCACGATGCAGTAGCCCTCAGACCTCTTCTCCTCCAGGTAGACAGCCAGCTGGGGGGGCTTCACCTGCGCGGAGACGGGAGACACGGACAGCCCACCAGCTCCTGTCAAACATCTCTCCACTGGAGTCAGCTCAGGACCCATAGCTCGGCCCGGGACCGGATAGGACGGGTCCTTGGGGGCTTGGAGCTCTGAGTCGGCAACGTTTCCACTGACTGGCATGCAGTCAGGGAGCGAGAGACAGATACCATGGGAGACGCCACCTCACAGGGAACCCACGCGTTTGAGCACAGGGGCAACATGGCACACTCAGAGCAACAACAGTGTTCAGGTAACAGTTTTAATTTGGTGATGCAGTTAACAGTGAACGTGAGGAGCAGAGACACACAGCTGCTAAAGGCCTGAGAGGAGCAGCTCACCTCCAGCAGGGGCAGCCACAGCTCTGCGGACACACTGAGGGCCTGGAAGTGCTTGTCCGACAGGTGGTGCAGACTGTCCAGCACCAGCGCCGACGCCCCGAAGATCTCACAGGTTCGGCACAGACCTGCACAGACACAGACAATTCATCACTGGAAACAGGAGTAGCTTGTTTATTACGCCCCCCCGGTTAGAGGCAGTGAAGAGTCTGCTCTAGAGGCAGTTCAGAGGAGAGCAACCAGACTTATTCCAGGTCTGAAGGGAATGTCCTACTGAGAGACTGAGGAACTGAACCTTCTCACCCTGGAACAGAGGAGACTATGTGGGGACTTGATTCAAGTCTTCAAAATCATGAAAGGCATCGAGCACATCAAACCAGAGGAGCTTTTCCAGATCAGTAGGGACACACGCACCCGGGGACACAAATGGAAATTGGGCTTCAAGGCATTCGAGACAGAAAACAGGAGACACTTCTTCACACAGAGAGGCGTCACAATCTGAACAAACTCCCCAGCGATGTGGCTGAAGAGACAATTTGGGAACATTCAAAAACAGACTGGATAGGATCCTTGGATCACTTTGTTATTAATGGACACCAAACGAGCACGATGGGGCGAATGGGCTCCTCTTGATTGGACACTTTCTTATGTTCTTATGTTCTCACCCCCCAGGTTGGTGGGCTTGTCGATCAGGGAAGCCACCACCACCAGGGCACTGCTGCTCTTGCCCAGGCGGGCTGCTCGGTGCTGCTGCAGCTCCAGGTCTGGATCGGGTTCGCTGAGCCACCAGGCGGTCATCTTCTTCTGCACCTCGGCCCACTCCGCGGCCCGTTCCCCATCCCCTGCAGGGCACACGACACGCACACGCCCCAGTCAGACAGCCGGCATCACCGTGGCACCACAGGTCACATCACAAACATGGGCACAGCCACACACACAAACACGGACACGCACCCTTATCCTGCTGCACCCAGTCCCCGGCGCCCGCCTCGCGGAGCTCCCTGCGGGGGTTGTGCAAGGGCAGCGAGGGGTTCGAGGGAAAGGCCGCCAGCCTCTGAAACTTCCACACAGGGATCCACTCGTCGTCCGCCAGGTCAGACAGGCTGGGCAGCGTGTGGAAGATGGTCTGGAACCAGAATCAACGATTACATTTAAACAACTTCAAAAACAGTGGAATAGAATCTTCCGGAAGACGGCGCGACTCCGGACGCCTCGCACCTCGACGCTGTAGTCCTGCAGGGGGTGGAACGTCCCGAAGAAGAAGTGCTCCTGGATCCGCTGCCAGTTCTTCATGGCGTTCCTGTGTGGTAAGGAGCTGTCATGTGATCACAGTCACATGATCACAGGCACATGGCAGTGAGCAGCAATTACAATTCCACACGTCAATACTGACTGCAAAGCGTATCGTTACACTTCAGTATAATCCCTGAATGTCTGTTAAATTCAGGTCACGTATAATGAGTATTTATTGTTCCTGAGCCCTGAACCCATTAGTCAAATCAATAAAGAACTGTATTTAAATTGAGCTGAATGTGATCATGGTGAGTCCATGTGGGAAACGTCCGAGTACAACAATCAATATGTAATCATATTGCTACAGGTACGACACTACAGTGCGTGACACTGTGACAGGGAGGCGTGTGGCCCCGGCAGTACACACCCGGACCCCTGCATGGCCTCGGCCTGCTCCAGGCTGGACTCCACCAGCGCGGCTAGCCCCCCCAGCCCGTCCAGGCCCGGCCCGACCCCGGCGTCCCCCCGCAGAGCCCAGACGCGCTTGAGCGCCAGCAGGGCATAGAGACGCACGCTGAAGTTGTGACTGAAGCACCACTGCAGGATCACGTCCAGAGCACGCCTCCACTGCGCCGCCTGCATGGGAGAGAGGAACGGCACGGCGATCAGAACCAGAGCACAGTGGCACGGCATTACTACTGTCAGCAGCATCATAAACTCAAAATACATTTATACCATCCATCAACTGCCGAATTCAATGTCATAAAGATCGTGTTTAACTGCTCTGGTGAGATGATTGTGGCCAAAGTGATTCCGCAGTTCCATTCATAAAGACATGGGAAAACCAGACACACGGCACGGGCGCCTCCCACCTTGTCGTCCACGCGCTGCAGCACAGTGCCCAGGTGCACCAGCACGGACAGGAAGGTGCAGATGCTGGTCTTGTTGTTCTCCTGGCCCTGCGCACAAAGGACACACTTCCACTGAACCCAGAGCAACAACACCGCACAGCTGGCACCAGTTCAGTCCTGCCTCTCAAGGAAGAGCAAAGCAGGCTGATTACAGGTCACAATTCAGAGAAACACAAACATCCTATAGCCTTGGTCTGTGCTCGTCCTCTGTGACTCAGTACAGACCACAGAAAGCTCTTGGGCCTATATGACACAGCCGCTGTGTCGGGGGTATGGGCATCTCGGGGCCCCTGCAGTGCCACTCACCAGCAGGAAGCAGGGCCAGAGCGTGGGCAGCAGTGCAGGGTGGCGCTCCAGGGTGAGGATGATCTGCCACTCGATCAGGTACTTCACCGAGGCCTGGTTACCGCAGAAGCCGGCCTCGTACAGCCGGCCCAGGACCCGGGCTGCAGACGCCTGCGGACACACGAGCACATTGAGACGCAGGGTCCCCAGCCCACGCACACACACACACCCTGGCACGACCCTCACGACCGATTATACAGGCGCCGTACAGCAGAATGTGAATTCCAGAGGCCATAAAGTAGGAATATAAATATCAGCGTAAAGGCTGGTTTATACTTCTGCTGACTTCTATGGTGCACCTACGATTGTATGGATGTAAATTAACACATTAACACTGTTATGACGTTATTTTATTATTATTAGAGAAACTACATGTGCACACACACATACAAATTGCATCCTGTATGTGCAGATCTATATTGTCTTGCTATAGTTGGCTATAGACTTAACACTAGAACATACATACACACGTCTGTGTATGTGAATTTCTCCTGCATATCCGTTCTTATATGTCACTATATATTTGAATTAGATACATATATGACTTTTCTGCTGTTAAACTCCTCAAAATTAATGAGCTATAAATTCTTCTCCAACCACCAGACCCGCAGTTCATGTGATAGCCCATAGCCCACTGAATAATATAATAAATATAGAGACAATATGGGCTTTGTAATCAAATTAGTAATTGTGAAAGATTTATAATCATGTTGATTGGTGAAACACGCTATTTGCTGCACATCATATTAATTATTAACAAAATACTCATTATGTGCACAAATGCGTTTCATGGATGAGGAGATGCATTTTAAATACTTCCGTATGTCACCACATCGTTTCTCTGTGGCGGCGCTACACACAGACACACATCGCACACCGGCCCCCAGCACTGAGCGCTCGGCCGCGGCTCTCCGAATATCCTGCTCAGCCAATTAGCGCTGGCCTGACGCGCAGGATGCAGAGACGCGCTGTTGAGATCTCGGAGGAGTGGCGTCGGCGCGTCTGCAGGCCTCTGCGGGCTGTGCTTACCCACAAACCCCTGCTCTGCATTGCTACACAGAGACGCATACGCGTACTTACGCAGAAGTATAAATCGGTCTTTAGTGCACAATCTGTGTGAGGTTGTGTGCGTGTGTGAGTGAGGTTGTGAGTGTGAGAGGATGAGTGCGTGTGAGTGTGTGAGGTGGTGTGTGTGTGCGAGTGAGGTTGTGAGTGAGTGTGAGAGGATGAGTGCATGTGTGAGTGTGTGAGCGTGTCTGACCTCCTCCAGCCGGGGCAGCAGCAGCAGCAGGCTCTGCCACGCTCGGTTCTTCACTCGGTGCTGCAGGGAGTTGCCATAGTATCGCACTCTGGCTCTGGCCGCCTCTTCGTCCTGGGGGGGAGACACAGCGGGGGGGGGGGGGAAGGATCAGCTGAGCGAGACGCGGCACTCCACGGGAGACGCGGTGGGGGGCAGGTCTGGGGCTCCCGCACTGGGGTGGGGGGGTGTCAGTGCAGCTCAGAGCATTGCCACAGCTGCGCAGGAACCAGCAGGAGCCCCTGTCTGTCCCCGACACGCACACGCACACGCCTCACAGCTCTATGCACTCACAGCTGCTCCCGATCCACACTCTCCACTAAGAGGCACTAAGTAATCATCCTCAACGTGCCTGACTCTTCAGGGTCTACAGAGCCACAGCCACCGCTGTTTACGCTCAGCTCTACCTGAACCTGAACCCGGTTCCTGACGGCACAGCTATTGCACAGAGAGCTGCTCGGCTCCCTGACTCTCCAGCAGAGGGCGCTTCTCCAGCAGAAACACTCGCCTCCTGCCAGACGAGAGCGGCGCTGGGAGGGAGGAAGACTCATAACGAAACACAGCGTGTTCACCGAGTTAGTGTCTCTGTACCTTGTTAAGCAGCCGGAGCACCAGCTGCTCCATGAACGTCTTGTGCAGCTCGTTGGACGCATCCAAGCGGCTCAGGAAGGCCATGGCATGAACCCGGGGGAAGTGGTCATCTCTGCAGTCGCTGGAACACAGACGCACAGGAAGTGAGGCGCTGGAGGCCCCTAGCACGTAAGGGAGCTGCGCTACACACCCGAAAGGGCCCGGCACTGACCTGCTGACGGCGCTGTTGGCTGCGCACTCCTCTCCCAGCTGCTCGATGTATGCCTGCACGTCCTGCAGCAGCCTGAACCCAAACAAAGCACAGATCAGTTCAACCCGCCCTCAACACGGCACAGGAGCGTCAGCAGCGAGGATGAGGGCAGAGGCTGACCGCTGGTCCCTGCGGAGCACCGGGCCATGGAGACACGCCTCCGTGAAGATGTCCAGGTGGGTCAGGGCGCTGGCGAATGCACTGTCACTGCCGGCATCGAGGGGCATCCAGGTGTCGCAGCACTGCTGGATCAGCTGGTTAAACACACCCGCCTTCGTCTGGGACATCTCGATTAACTCCACGGCGATCTGAGAGAGGAACAGATCAGGCTCGATGAGCTCATATTTTCAAATGTCGTACCTTCAATGTTTTTGTCAGCCCAGCCCACGACACCTCTAACGCAGCCCTCGTACCCGTGCCACAGCGGCGGAGAGCTGGCAGTGCTCTGGGGGGGGCAGCTCCAGCACGGCCTGCTGGAAGACCAGCTGGATGAAGCCTCGCAGCACCGGCCAGAAGTCGTGGGGGCTGCTGCTCAGGCCGCGGACCACCGTCCAGGCCAGGGTCACGGCCTCCACACACAGCGACGCCTCGGAGACCAGCAGCTGCCGGAGACAGAGACAAAGATATGGAACTGCTGCTTCTCAGACACACGGCACATGGGACACAACACATGAGTTTAGAGCGGCTCGCTGTGACGTGCGAGACAAGTGATAGACAGAGACACCGCGGTGCACTGACCTGGGGCAGCAGCGTCCGCAGGCAGGACAGCACGGGCAGCACCTGGTCCGAGGGCAGGATGGACAGGGCCTCCATGGCCCCCTGCAGGACCCCGGGGGGGGGGGCGCTCCGGCTGACGACCAGCCGCAGACACGACCACTGATCCTGCACGAACTGCGCGGCCAGCCGGCCCCAGCCCTGCAGACAGGGGCCCTCCTCCACACACCTGCACGGGGAGACACACACAAGACACACGCAGACTCAGGTCAGCAGAGACACAGCTGGGTGTTGTGGAGATCTGCCTTTGCAGAAATAGAACTACCTACTAGCTAACTACTGTTGGGGGCCATCACTCTGGCTGGTGATGTATGTAGTCAGTCACATCAACCCTGAAATCGTTCACATACAACACACATACACCATACACAACACACACGTCCTGTTTCTTTCTAACTGCATGCTGTATTTGCTGCATGTTTTTCATAGTAAACAGTCTGGCTGCGCAGTGGCACTGACCCCTGCTGCTCGGTGTTGGCCAGCGGCTTGGCCAGCATCTGGTTCATGGGGGCCCGGGAGAGGTGTGCGGTCAGCGCGGCGAGGGCCGGACAGGAGTCGGGGTGCAGCTGGCCAGGCTGCTCCAACGCCACCTCACACAGCCAGGCGGCGGCGGACTGGCCCACTGCGCGCTGCACCTGGGCCGCCAGCTGGGGAGGCTGCAAGGGAAGAGTGCGGCACGGTTGGCCTGACTGTAAAACCAAATAAACATTTATCGTCTAAAGTCTCACGGAGGATTTTATGGTCATTTAAAAAAAATGTTTAGCCAATAGTTTGAGAAAATATATCGGTGCAGTATCGGTGGAATGTGCCGATACAGATGTTTCTGTAAAAGGCCGATATCTGATATATCGATATATCTGTCGGGCTCAAGTTCAAACAGACCAACAAAGCAGCACCAGGGCCACACAGGCTTGGAAGACATTGCCACCTAGTGGTGAAGGGCACTATGACAGCCTGCCAGTGTACCTGCTCCTCGTGCGGTTCCAGGGTCCTCAGGCAGCTGCGGCTCAGCGCCGGGACGAGCCTCTGCAGGAGGGACACCCTGTGCCGACCCACTGCGTCACCCAGCTGGACCAGGGCCCGCAGCACCGACAGGTACAGCCGGCAACGCTCCACGTCCTGCAGCTGGGGGCGACAGGTTATAGCACTGAGACGCACAGGAGTGGACCGGCACTGACCCTGACACCCCCACACCCTCACACACACACACTGAGACACAATGAGCCGCCCACTGGAGCCCTGACACCCACATACACCGTCACCCCCACACCTGAGACACACACACACACACACACACACACTGAGCCGCCCACTGGAGCCCTGACACCCCCGTACCTGAGCCACACAAACAGGATAAGAGAAAAGAGGCACCCCTCACCGTGCACAGCTCCCCACCCAGCCTCCTCACTACATACTCCTGCACCGGCTCGGCCACGGAGAACACGCACTGCTCCAGAGCGCCCCGAACCGCATCTGCGCACAGACACACAGAGACACGGAGAGACAGAGACACGCAGACACACACAGAGAGCATAACCAGACTGAAGTGTCATTAAATAAAACATATAATGCACTTAACAGGACTTGTGATGGCTATGTGTGGGTGTGTTAATGTCTGTGTGTTCGTGCATGGACATGTATGCCGGCATGTGTGTGTGTGTATGTTGTCTGTGATTACCCTGGGGGCCCTGGTGGCGACAGAGGCGCAGCAGGGAGAGCAGCAGCTGCAGACTCCTGTCCGTCTTGCACACCGGCAGGTACACACTGGTGCCGACCCTGTGCAGCGTATCCAGCAGGGGGCGCAGCAGCTGCGGCAGGCCTGGGCTCTCCGGCACCCCCACTTCCCTGAGGAGCAGAGAGAGAGTTAGAGCAGCCAGGGTAGATGGCCAGCGCAGCCGCAGAGATAGAGCGGCCAGGGAACACGCGCAGCAGCTCCTGGACACTCAGAGGAGAGGAGGGCGAGGCAGGAAGGGGAGGAAGAGAAGGCCGATAGGGGTCTTACCCGCTCTGTGCTCGTCTCTGCTCCAGGTCGGCCGCCAGCAGCACCGCCCGGCCCACAAGCTCTGCCTCCGCCCAGCCCGGCACAGGTCCCGCGGGCTCTGAGACACACAACACGGGTCACTGCACTCCGACTACACAAGGGATCACAGGAATGACCTGCGCTGAGCAGGAAGTGATGCGCTCACCTGCACTCGCCGGGACCCTCAGGAACGAGTCCAGCAGGTTCTGAACGTAGCTGCTCAGGGGGCCACTGCCGTCCTCGGCTCCCCGCCTGGGCCCCGCGCTCCTGAACAGCCCCTCACTGGTGTGCAGCCAATCACAGAGCTGCAGCACAGACACAGTTAGGACTGTCGCTGCACTGTACATCATTACTTTTATGGATTTTGCTCAAAGATGATTTAATTGCACACTGTGAATTGATACCTTCTTTGTTTTTAAGGTAAATTATACAATTTCTCATCATCTTCATCCTCATGAGGGTGAGAAGAAAGACTGGGCGGCTGTATAAAGGTCTAAAGTCTCCTAACTCTACCCCACCCCTCCATTCCCCTGCAGGTTTCCACACCGCTCTCTCGTACCCGAGTCCACAGCCCGGTCCCTCTGCACAGAGACTCGTCCGCTCTGAAGTGCTGCAGGAAGCTGAACACGTCCTCCAGGGTCACAGCGCTCTGCAGACACACAGCCAGATCTCACCACACGTCAACATCCAGGTTCCTCCTCAGACACGACTGTCAGAATGCTTTCAATACGGTTTTACTCACAAATGAATCTAACAACTATATCAATACATGTTTATATTACAAGCCTAGGGCTGGAGAGAGAGACTGGGTGACGGCCGTACCACGTCTGTCAGATGGAGGGCCGTCTCCAGCAGGAAGCACTGAGCTGCCCCTCGCAGCAGGACCTGGTGGGTGACCATGGTGGAGCGCAGAACCTCCCTGAAATACACGGCACACAGGGCTGAGCAGCGGCACACGGGGCAGAGAGAGACACAAGCCAGGACTGAGACGCATGGCGCCCCGGAGCCCGCAGTAGCTGCCAGTCCTACCTGAGAGCATGCAGGCCGGGCAGCCCCAGGGCAGGGCAGGGAGGCAGCTGGGCCAGCGCCTGCGAGAGGAAGAGGAGCGGCACGGCACACCAGTGACGACACGCCAGACCCTGCACCATCTGCAGCACCACGGCCCCTGCAGCCGGGAGGAGAGAGATACACACGCAGTCAGACATTGACACCTGGTGTCCAGCGCCCGACACCGCGCAGCTGCAGCCCAGCGGTCAGAGGAGCACACTCACCTCGGCTGTCCTCTGGCAAGCTGCCGATGAAAGTCACCAGAAACCCCTGCAGCTTGACGGCCAGCTCCGGGCACTCCCCCGCGCTCTGCCCAGCCGCCCTGGAGAAACACACCGGCTCCGTTACTGCCAACCTTGTTTAGAGACAGACAACAGAGAGCAGGACTTTCCCGTCCAGCGGCCCGGGCTCAGAAGCTCACCTGTGGAACAGCCGGCTGTCAGCCAGGACATCCAGGAACGGCCCCACGACGAACTGCAACACAAGGAGATGGATTCACTCACACGCCTGCCACACAGGGCCCGAGCGCAGGCCGTCCTGCACACCGAATCATGAAGAAATCACATGTGCCACGCAGCAGCCCCTCACAGAGGAGACCCCGGTCCACTGACCTCCGCGAAGCCCAGCGACAGGCAGGGACTCGGGGGCAGCTCCAGGAGGTGACGCACGCCCTCCTCCATCACCGTCTTATTCTCACTGTCGAACATGCGGCGGTACACACACACCAGCCAGGAGGGGTGGAACAGGGGCCGGTCTGGGACAGAAGAGTCATTACATTCAGAGCAGAGACAGACGGGGCTGCTTTACATAGAGCAGGAGGAGGAAGAACTTCTACTGAACTGAAGGTCTGTCACAAACAATCATAACGCAGCAGGCAGGGCCTCACCTGGGCCATCAGCCACAGTTGCTTCCATCAGTTTACTGAACCTGTTGAGCACGGGCCGCACCACGTGGATCTGAACCAAACGAAAGGACATGTGAGTAGCGTCACGCAGGGACCTTCAAACCGAGACATCCTGGTCTTGGTCATCCGGTCAGCACTGTAACATTATGTCATTTATATGACCTATACGAAATAAGCCGAGTCGAGTCTGTAAACCTTGTGCCCATCGTGTGGACGTTTCATACCTGGTTTTCATCCAGCGTCTCCATGATTAGCATGTAGTCGACCCAGAACCCCAGGAGCAGCTGCAGCCTGTGGGGCTCCCACCAGAACAGACTGACCCCTGTGGAGTCACACAGGACAGGTGAGCGAGACACCGGCGTTCCCTCTGAATGTGTCGCACAGGGAGTCTGTGGCTTTTTAACACGGACATGTATGTGTTTAAATGGAAATGACAGTTTGCCCTCACCCACTGGCCCCAGACCATACAGGACACCACAGCGCAGTGTTTGGGGTTCTGGTGCCACATGGAGTTGGAATAAAATAATGCACACAAAAAACACACAAGTGTGGAGGCACTGAAGCTGGGTTTATTGGTGTAGGAGTCAGAGCACACAGAAGGAAAACGTTTGCTGATTTCATTATAAAAAGGAGCATGAAGACCAATAAGCGTTTGTCTACACAGCTCTATGAACTCTCCTACCTTTCCAACTCACTTCCAAGAGCACTGCATCATGAAGTCCTTATTACAGGGCCGGGGACACGTATAAAATATAGTGGGAAGTAATATATGTGCTTATACCAGTGCATTTCACTAGATAATACGGTACAGGGGTTATGACGGCGTGTTCAGCTGCTCGTCGCGTCTTACCGTCCGCAGCCGCCGGGCCGCTGTGCAGAGCAGCGCCCGTTTCCTCCGAGAGCGACACGCACCTCTTCAGCAGAAACAGGGCTCGTTTGCGGGACACGTTGTCTCTGTGGGTCAGGCCTCGCTGGACCAGGGCCCAGAAGCGCGGGCAGAGGCGGGGGTCGGGGTGCTGGGGGACATGGGGGTCGGGGTGCTGGGGGACAGGGGGCACAGAGGGGGCAGCACTGGCGCGGAGCAGCTGGTCCGAGAGGGCCGTCAGGCACAGCAGCAGGCGAGCGGTGGCGGCCGGGCTGCTGTCCTCCTGATCCCAGAGCTTCAGACCCTCCCACAGCCGGCGCAGCAGCTCCGAGGGCTTCAGCTGGTTGTTGTTCAGCAGAGAAAATAAAACCCTCGACACCACTTTGGACACCAGCGCGTCCCGGGCCGCCCTGGCGCAGGCGAGGACGGCGTCCAGCAGCCTGTGTGTGAGCTGCGAGCGGGGGCAGAGGTGGGGCAGGGCGGCGGCGATCACCTCCACCGCCACGGAGGGATCCAGACATGTGTCGCCCCCCGGCTCCACAACGTCCTCTTCCCCGACTGCCAGCAGCACTGGCA
The DNA here is from genome assembly GCF_036373705.1 of Amia ocellicauda. Classification (NCBI taxonomy): domain Eukaryota; kingdom Metazoa; phylum Chordata; class Actinopteri; order Amiiformes; family Amiidae; genus Amia; species Amia ocellicauda. The sequence goes on from NC_089872.1 coordinate 22,349,263, forward strand.
GGGCTGTTTCCACCAGCCTCTCCGGGACCGCCCCGCCACACAGCCCGGCACAGGCGCCCAGCAGCCGGCACAGCGCCGCTACCAGCGCCCGCCTCCGTCCAGGGCCATCCGGCTCGCAGGGCCCCGAGTCCCGGCCAGTGGCACACAGCAGCGGGAAACACCGATCCCACACTATCGCCTCCGCCCGGCGCAGGAGCTCTGGTCCCGGTGCAGCACCGGGCTGGCGGTCCGACACGTCGCCGAGTCTCGTTATCAAGCAGGTCAGCGCGTCTACGGTGTCCTTGTCCGGGAAGCAGTCGCTGCCCCAGCACAGCGCGTCCAGCGCGGCCGCCGGGTCCCGGCAGCTCCGCAGAAGCGCGTCGAGCAGCGCGGAGGCCATGACGGTGCGGCTCGGCGTCTCACACCGCGGCTGCGCACTTCGGGGATGCCTGTGCGCTCCACACGCATGCGCAGCTGCGGTGTGTCATGATGACGTGCAGTGGGTCTGAGCACTGCAGGTAGCAGAGCAATAAAAGATGCCACACAGTCACACACCTTTAATAAGAACCACATTATCCACTGCCATTGTTAATTGCATGGCACAGGTTTCCAGGAATTTAAGGTCAGGAAGGGCAGGGAAATATGATTTTACATATTATAGGTACAACCAGGGGGGTCGCAAGGGGGTAGGCAACCCAGGCAATTGCCTGGGGCCCCGAGCTGGAAGGGGGCCCCTAAAGAGAGAACACCGTCAGCACCCCCACCTCTCACCGGAGAAAGCACCTTCAGGAAATATTTTGCCTAGGGCCCCTACCGACTCTAGAATCGCCACTGGGTACAACTAATTTCCCTCACTGTCAGATTTACCAATATTTCATATGAACGGTCTGCTCTGATTATTAAGGTTTCTCTCCAGGTCCTCCTTTCATGCATTTGTTCCACTAATATAGAAATTAGCAAGTATTATAGAAATATCCTTATAGGAAACATCATCTAGTATAAATTATCTTTAAAAATTGTATCGATTCCATATTTCAGCTGCAGCTAGTTTGCTACTGTGGTAATGATTCTCAAAGATGTCATAATACTATATAATATTCACACCCACGAATCTTTGAAAATTAACATTTTGGAACTGAAAATGCATTTTAAACTCTGGGTTTGTACATACGGCCTTATTGAACTGCACTGCTGCAGGATTCAGAAATGAAACCTGTCAAGAACATCACTGTCCGTCTGCTAAAGGTGTGAAATGCAGTGCTGCCTTTAGACCGGAGAGCATGTCAAGAACATCCGAGACAACCAAAAGGTACAAGGACTTTTATATAGAAAAATGCAAAGTGTAAAAATACATGTGTGTAAAACATATTCAAGGTCTACAATTAATACTGGCACGAAGAAGATCAACATTGTTGGCAAATTCTTTGAATCAGTTCAATTTGGTTGCTAGGTTTAAATTAATAATAATACACACAAGTGATAGCCAAGCCACGGACACTGATTGGTACAGAGGCAAGCGGCAGAGTGGCTTATAAATTAGGGTCTCAGGTGGCCGACGACCAGGAAGAGACTGATCATGTGTCCGGGTCCAAGGGGCCGCCAGCTCACAGCTACTGAACAAGTAATACTGACTGACACGCATTACACAAAACAATACAAGAACACTTCTGAATCACTTTTCACGTTATGTTCTGGGAACACCATTTCATTTTGCAGACCCCACATGTTGCTCCAGGCAATTTCTGAGGATTATACATCACTTTTTAAAATAAAAGTCTCATATAGCAGTACTCTGTGGATCGAGAGCCCAGCTGCTCTGAGGGATGTGGCCGTGTCCTTGTGTGAGCAGAGGTGCTCTCTCTCTCTCTCTCTCTCTCTCCTGCACTCCAGTGTGGATCAGCGTTTCCGTGTCCTCTCCCTGGGCAGTGGGTCCCTCCTGCCTGGGCTTGTGTCCCCGCAGTGTCCCCACAGGCCCTCCTCCACAGGTAAAGTGCTGCCCTGTGGTCCATCTCTGAGAGCAGCCCCCCTCACAGGATGAACTCCAGCAGCTCGTCGCCCAGCAGGTCCAGAGACAGGCTGTTCAGCGACCTCTTACCGTAGAAGGAGGGCTTGCCCGGGCCGTCGGCCGTGCAGGAGCTGGTGCTGTGGCTCTGGTCCGTGGGTGCGCGCAGGCCGAAGGTGTAGCTCTGGGAGGCGTCTGTGTGCAGGCTTGCTTCCAGCGGGGTGGCGGGGGAGCACAGCCTCACATCGTCCAAACTCCGGCTGTGTCGGTCCACACTGCTCCACCCCTTCCAATGGCACACCTGGCAGGGAGAGGGATGTCAGGGTGATTGGGCAAAGACAGCAGGGCCCGGCCGAGACCGACGTGGCCCGGCGCTGTCTGAGCATCAGCCTTCAGAGCAAAGGGCCAGATCGACCACCTCACTTCACACAATCAGAGAGGGGACAGGGCCGAGTCCTACCTGCTCCAAGGAGTCCGCACTGCGCAGCACTGCGGGAGGATCCACACAACTCACAGGGCTGGCGTCTGCAAGGAAGGACACCAGGCTGTCAAGAACACCGACATGCAGGACTTTGATATTTGTAATGGCTGTCATTTAAATTTTTGGTTAGATTAAAAAATAAAATAAAAAATGAACTGGCATGAAAAGTGCAGACTCATCTTTACAACTGACATTCAGTTTAATCGCTCTGGGAAAAAAAATCAAATATGATAGCAGACACTAGGTGGCAGTAGAGTACTGAGCTCTTCCTCATGTTACTGAGCAAAGCACCGCAGCGCCAGGAATATGGCATGGGGTCGAACCGGCACTAAAAGTACAAGAGCTGGGCCGCCCAAGTGGTGCAGAGCTGTGAAGTGCAATCCTACGATGTGTAGTGGGAGCGGTTTACCGGGGCAGTTCTGTGGACTGTTGTGTAGAGCAGTGCCGTGCCGTGCCGTGCGTGTGTTTGCAGTGTTGGCTCCACACCAACCTTTCCAGTGCTCCCCCTGGCCAATCCCACGAGGCTCCACTGACACACCCTCCATGAGCTCGGCCAATCGCATCATCTCCACTGGGTCGTCCACACACAGCTCCTGAGGGCCGTCCACCAACAGCTGCATCTCTACATGGGGGGGGTCACAGCAGGTCACCGACTGCACAGCACCCGGACACGGGGGTCTCACCCACACAGGGCAATACAGAGCACCAGCCGGGTCCGAAGACGGACTTAACTAGACATGTCCTGCACATACGTGCGGTGTAAAACACACGTGGAGTCCATTCGGGGGAGAGGGTGACCTGGGATGGCTGGTTTGTTAATCTGTTTGTTATAAAGTCTAAAGGTAAAATACTTTATTAACTGGTTATGGCCCCAATACAGGCAAAGTCCTCTTAACTGGGCCAAACAATAGAACTTGTAATTATAGCACAACTACACCATGTCCAGCAGCCCAGTACAGAAGACAGAATACTGTCAAGAGCCTTCAGCAGTCTGCAGTGGAAACATCAGGCCTTACGCAATGTCACTTTCAACATCCAACTTTTGCATGCAACAAGAAAATCTTGTATTGCGCATACGAAAGGGAAGGAGACAAAACAAAATACTTGAACTGCAGAGAGATGTTAAGAGAGGGATCAGGAAATCAAAGAGGGAAATGGAAAGAAGCATAGCTCTTGGAGCTGAAACTAATGCAAAGAGCTTTTTTCAATACTACAACAGCAAGCGGTCAATAAAGGAGGAAGTGAAACAGATAAAGGGCAAAAATTGAAGTATCTTGGAAAATGAACAAGATGTGGCAAATGTTCTAAATGAGTATTTCACTGAGGTTTTCACAAAAGAAAAGACAGATAACATGCCACAGGTTAACTATCAGTCCAGTCAAACCCTAAGAGAGATCAGGATAAATGAGGAGGAGGTACTAAAGGGTCTAGCAGAATTAAAAACAAACAAATCACCTGAGCCAGATGGGATATTTCCAACAGTACTTAAAGAAATGAGGGACATTATTTTAACTCAAATATTCAAAATGACACTTTGAGCCACAAGAAAGGGGACAAAACCAGGAAATTACAGACCAATCAATCTCACCGGAATCACTTGTAAAATGGTGGAAAAAATTATTAGACAGAAAATATAGGAGCATCTTAATGAAAACCGTATTCTTGGAGATATTCTTTAACGCATGAGAAAGACCTAGGAGTCTATGTGGACTCCTCACTTTCTCCATCCAAACAATGTGGGGAAGCAATAAAAAAGACAAACAATGTTAGGGTATATTGTCAAAAGTGTAGAATTGAGAACAAGGGCAGTGATGTTCAGACTGTACAATGCACTAGTTAGAGCTCATCTGGATACTGTGGACAGTTCTGGGCTCCACACTTCAAGAAAGATATCGCTGCTCTAGAGGCAGTTCAGAGGAGAGCAACCAGACTTATTCGAGGTCTGAAGGGAATGTCCTACTGAGAGACTAAGGAACTGAACCTTTTCACCCTGGAACAGAGGAGACTACGTGGGGACTTGATCCAAGTCTTCAAAATCATGAAAGGCATCGACCACATCAAACCAGAGGAGCTTTTCCAGATCAGCAGGGACACGCGCACCCGGGGACACAATTGGAAATTGGGCTTCAAGGCATTCAAGACAGAAAACAGGAGACACTTCTTCACAGGCGTCACAATCTGAACAAACTCCCCAGCGCTGTGGCTGAAGAGACAATTTGGGAACATTCAAAAACAGACTGGATAGGATCCTTGATCACTTAGTTATTAATGGACACCAAACGAGCACGATGGGGCGGATAGGCTCCTCTCGATTGGACACTGTCTTATGTTCTTATGTAACTGTTCACAATGCGCTAGAGGCAAAAGCATTTCAAACAGCTGCTTCTAAACAAACAGCATTCCACCACTGTGACCAACTCCACCACCTGCTCAACATCCACCACTGTGACCAACTCCACCACCTGCTCAACATCCACCACTGTGACCAACTCCACCACCTGCTCAACTCCACCACCTGCTCAATATCTACCTCACAGAGACACTGGACCAAAGCTGGGAAACTGATAATCTTAAGGCTGAAATACTGTTCATGCTTCTGTAGTTTCTAAAGCGGGCACAAGATTCTCATTTTCACCGGGTATCAATTTCTCTCTGCGCAGGTCATTCATGTGATTTATGAGGGTTGGGGCTAGGGTTGGAGGAGTCAGCAGGCAGTGTGTCATAAACTCACTCAGATCACGGAGAACAAGCACCTCAATACTGTCCAGCCCCTCGGAGTGACTGTCCTGCACTTGCTTAACTAATCAACACATGCACACGCGTCCCCCACGATTAGAGGCTGATCTTGCCACTGTGCTCGAGCCCTGGCCGGACAGGGGCCTCACCGTCGTCATGCCAGTCCTCCTCGGGGCGCGTCTTGCTGCCCGTGTCGATGCCCGAGGTGTGGGAGCTGCCGTGGCTGTCACCAGAGCTGAAGGACTTCGTGGCAGAGAAGGGAGCATCCACCGACATCTCCACAGACAGGCGCTGCTGGGGGCCGGCCTCGATGCCAGAGCTGCCGTGGCTGCTGGCGGAGCGACGCCAGAGGCGTGGGCTGCCCCCCAGGTCACCTCCCCCGCTGCCCGGGTGCTGCAGCGGCTCCAGGAGCACCTCCAGAGAGTCACTGATGTAGGACTCGTGGTAACGGTTCTTCTCTGGGGAACAAACACAGGACAGCTCAGGCACACGGCCCAGCCTAGTCACACAAGATGGACGAAACTCCGTCCCTCTCTGAACCCAGCCCGCAGCCGGCGCCCCGGCCCACTTACCCTCGGCCTCCTCCGCCTGGCGCAGTTGCCGCAGAGCTGGCTGGATGTTGAGGTAGAGGCGGTGGCTGTTGCTCAGGTGCTGCAGCAGGTGGCGGGAACGGGACGGGGAGCCTGTGTAGTACACCAGCTTCCGTGCTGAAGGCAAGCCGTCCGGCTGGATCTCAAACTTCTTTCCCTGGAAAAACACAGAGGAAAACAAATCATTACATCACCAGCGTCTCAGCCAGTGTCCCAGTAAAACACCTCAGACAGAAATTCTGGTCAGTGCAGGAGGACGGCAGGCCTGTGCCTTCGACTGTCCGGCAGGTAAGGGCATTTCTGGGCTTTGCAGGCTATTATCAGCGTTTTGTTCCTGCTTTTTCTAAGGTGGCAGCCCCCTGGTGCTGCAGCTGCTGGTGGGAACTGCACCATCAAGGAAAAACGCTGATAGTTTGGACTTCTCAGTGCCAGGCTGCATTTGGACAACAAGGTTGGTGAGTGCCCCTATATTGGCTAATTTGATTTGTAAGGATGATAACCCATGCGTTTCTGCTGTTGTTGTGCTCGGTTCCCAGAGACAGGCTGAGTGACATTCCAGAGAGGGGAGGGGGCTCCACCTACCAGGAATGTCAGTCTGCCCACGTTGGCCCAGGGGAATTCGTACAGCAACTGCCGATCACTGTTCAGCTCCTGAGAGACAAAGCAAAGACATGTCAAGGTGTTTGCAAGAAACTGGTTTCTGGGGACGTGGTCTGTGGTGCCAACAATACGTGACAGATCTTATCTGGACTCCTTGTCTTCACTACAGCAGCGTGACACAGAGCTGCACTCCCAGCCCATTTCCACATCCACACACTGACACCGAGACGGGGCACAGGGACTCACCTGATAAATGTACATTCCTCGCAGGGTCAGACCCAGCAGGATGGCACTGTGCTCGTCATTCTTGTCCTGTCGAGAGAAGGGCCGTTAGACACGCAGGAGCAGCCGCCGCCTGCACGGCTCTCTGCTGTCGCCACTTGCACCGCAGCCCCGAGACACAGCAATCATCATCAAACTTGCATTCATCACCTCACCTCTCTGTGGAAAACACTCTCACAAAGCTCTATAAATACCAGAACACACAAACGCATGCCTGGTGAAAGTGTGCAATGATAGCATCACGCGTGTCGTGTGGTCTCGGTGTGCGTCTGACCTTGTGCAGCCTGTAGAAGTGCACGGGCACGTCCTCCAGCCGGCAGGCCTCTCTGATGAACAGCAGCAGCGCCTCCCGGGCCGGGCGGCCCCTCTGCTCGCGGTGCATGGCCGGGGCGTGCTGCAGGATGTACCCACAGCCCCTCTTGGCAATGATCTGGGGGGAGAGCACAGCTGTTACACTGCCATCGCACAGGATCGCCCTGCCCTGTGCACTCCAGAGCGCCCCCCCACGCCCCGGTGCAGCACCCACCCAGGGAGGGAAGTAGTCCTGCGGCTGGAAGTACTGCCCCTTGTGCTCCCGGTCGCTGTGATCTCCCAGATCGGCCTGCAGGGCATAGGCTGCCAGCAGGAAGTAGGCCTCCTCACGATGCCGGCACCGGGAGCCCCGCACGCGCTGGCGCAGATCGCAGTAGTACAGCCACCGGGCCTTCTGGTCGCTGGGGGGGGCAGGGGATGGTCAGCTCCACGACAAAGCAAAGACCCTAATCCAGCCTCCAGTGCAGGTTGCAGGAGACAGTGGAATGCTAATTCTCTGAATAGTTTGCTGGCGTCTCCTTTAATGACTCTTCTCAGCTGTGCGCTGTGTGTGTGCAGTGGCGTGACAACACTACCACAGACTGTGGATCCGTTTAACTGAACACAAATGGGCGTTTGACAGTTTCATGGGTGTGAAAACTAAATGTACATCATAGACATATTTGAGAAACGGCTGCCTGAGACACTGTTCCAGGAATGAGAGGAGGAATCTAAAACATTTTACAATCATCACACTCCGTGCAGCATTTTAATCCATTAAAAATAAAATATTCTGCTACTGAATAAATGTCACACGCAAAAACCACTGAGTTATACAGATGTATTATTTATGTTTGTTAATAAAGACCCCATCAAGTCTGGGAATGTCACCTGATCAGCCTGCCGTTCTCCACGTAGTACTGCACCCTCAGGCAGGCCACCAGCGGAGGACCAGGCCGGGCCGAGCCCTGCGGGGAGAGAGGCGGTCAGATACCGGGATGAAGCAGTGCCCCTCTCGGCACACGGCACACGGAACACTGGGCTCAGCCGCTCGGGGACAGCGGAGGCCAACTGCGCCGTGTCTTGTCACCGAGACCCCAGTCCAGTCCAGCAGGGCAGTCCACACCGCTCTCCGAAACACAGACCCTCCTGGACTCACCCTACTGGCGTCTTTCTTCCATTCCTTGGGGAAGTACTTGGTCAGCTTCTGCTCCAGGTCCATAAAGATATGTTCATTGTCTAAAAGAGAACAAAAGAAACAGTGACACGTGAGGTGATTTATACAGACGTGTCTAATCAGACAGGCGAGCTGCCACTGTGTCGCTCTGTGCTCTGCTGGGTCCACTCACACTGTTGCTCTGAATACCTGCTCTTTCCACTTTGCCATCACGTCCACACAGGCAGTGCTTTGCTTAAGGATCGCTACGCTCCAGTAAAGAAGGGGTGACAGTCTCTTCTTGAAGGAGGATGTGAAGAGGGACAAGCTAGGGCAGTCCTACGTTTCGTATGAGGTGCTCTGTGTTGTAGCCCTGCGTTTCCGTGTCCAGCACAATAATGACACGCAGGCCTACGCCCCACGTTCACACGTCAGACACTTCAACTCCCACAAACAACGCCTGACGGAGACATCATTAATCTTTCCAAAGGATGAAATTAAAAAAGACTGAACTGTGTTCTGCAAGCTCCCTCCCCCTCCTCCACCAGAGAGGAATGCTGAACTACATTCCAGCCTAATGAAAATAATATCACTGGAATCGCCGCCAGCGCTGAACCCCTCCATCCTGCACAGACACAGAGCCCTTGTTGTGAAGGCAAGCTTCACACGATTAACATGGGGGGGACCTTGTAGCTGCTTTTCAAAAGATAAAGGTACCCAAGTTACACTGGAAACCTGTAATTATTCAAACCGCCCACAGCAGTTCTGACTGCAAACAAGGAGAGGTCTATAGGTTATGTAACCAGCAGGCAGGAGGCACCCAGGTCCCACCAGGACCCTGGACTCTGGACCCAGCGAAACGGACTGCAGCCTCACCCTCACACTGCGCTGTGCACACTGCTGAGCACCTCACTAGCCACTGGTAGCTGCTCTAGAGGCAGTTCAGAGGAGAGAGACTGAGGAACTGAACCTTTTCACCCTGGAACAGAGGAGACTACGTGGGGACTTGAATCAAGTCTTCAAAATTATGAAAGGCATCGACCACATCAAACCAGAGGAGCTTTTCCAGATCAGCAGGGACACACGCACCTGGGGACACAAATGGAAATTGGGCTTCAAGGCGTTCAAAACAGAAAACAGGAGACACTTCTTCACACAGAGAGGCGTCACAATCTGAACAAACAATTTGGGAACATTCAAAAACAGACTGGACAGGATCCTTGGATCACTTAGTTATTAATGGACAACAAACAAGCATGATGGGGTGAATGGGCTCCTCTCAACTGGACACTGTCTTATGTTAGTATGATCCGCAGGCACTGTGGTTTAAAAATGCATTTAATCTCGCAATAGATTCAGCGTGAAAACTGAGTTGATAGAATGGATCTGACCCACAGCTTCAGAAACAAAACCAAACTGGGTTCCCAAAGCAAAGCAAAAAAATCAAATCTTTCTAGTCAAGTCACTCTTAGCCCAATCAACCAGTGGCTATTGACAATGACAACAAGAATGACCAGAAGCCTGGGGAGAGCAGGTAATACCTCTCTCTCTCACACACACTCTCACACTCTCACAGCGTGGCCAGTCACCTTTCACAACGCTCAGCCCGAAGAAGTGAGGCTCCCGGATCTTCAGCAGCTCACACACACGACTGAACACCTCCTGCCCCGTGGCCTTCACCTGCGCACAGACACACAATGAGTCAGGAGAGGGACAGGGATGTAAAGGCAGGGAGGAATTGTTCTCTGTGGATTGATGGTAGAGCAGCAGTTATTTAGGGACAGAGACCGAGGACACCTCACCCACCTCCAGCTGGAACTACCCCACACACTTCAAAACACAAATACGGGAGCAAATCAGGATTTCAGAGAACACTTTTTGCTTGTATTTCTCTGTGGTCTGTGTCCCTCCTGCTGGGCTGTGTGGGGGCACAGTTAACAGCAGACACACTCACCCCAACACTGATGTCCAGCCGCTCCTTGTCAGGCAGCAGGACACACACGCTGCGCTCCTGCTTGGCCATCTCAGCTCTGTCCTCAGCACCCACACACAGTCCTGTGTCACCGTCACCCCCGAGGCGCTGCGGAGAGCAGCCCGGCGCTGTGCATCTCATCTGAATAGCAAACACACACACGGGTCATTAATAACAGTTATTGGACAGCTCTGTCTCTCAGCCCAGCCGATGGACCATCACAAAGTCAGTTACTAAGCACATCTGCACGACACTGAGGCTACACCCCGCAGTGCACAGTTGTCTCTACATACTGTTCTCTATAAAACAGAGATATGACCCCTCCCTCCAGTACAATCCTTTAAACAAAACAGCACAGACTTTTTCAAGGTTCATTCTTGGTGCCTATATTTATTGACGCAAGGGAGGCTGCTGTGGAAATGCCTTTGAGTCGCAATCTGGGAGCCGCAGTCCAGCAGGACCCCCCACGGCCCGTGCGGAGCCCCCAGCACAGCTCCAAGTGCACCCTGGGACTCCGAGCCCTGCTGACCCAGCTCTGGGGTCTGCTGTGGCCACAGCTGCATTCCTTGAGGGAAATGAGGCAAAGAAACCCATTGTGATTGTGTGGTGGCCCACCAGAGTCCCCGGCTTACTAGATGGAGAAAAGCCAAATTGCCGGCGCCTACAGGACACTTAACAAGCAGGCAACATCATTACAACGATCTGTTTTTCCACCAAATATTTGTAAATGATCAGGTTATTTATTGGGAGAACCTAGTGTAATCTGTGCCATTAGAGGCAAGCAGAGGGAGGATGTTAGAACAGGTGACCTCTCCTGACCTACAGAGCCCTCCTGTCCCCCCACAGTCTCTTCCGCACCTAATTAAAAAATAACACTGGCCCGCCATACAACTGCTACTGCAAACATGAAGATCACAAAGCTCCTGCCTCAGACCACCGGTGACCGAATGCACTGCTGCAATAAAGTCGGTGAGAATGTGGACGAGCAGCCACCCCACGTCTCCTCCAACGGGACCACACAGTCCAACACGATTAAACGTGAATAAGTGAACTCACAGCACAAGGTTCAAATTGTTAGTATTTGAGAGCCACGATTTCCTGACCAGGCTCAGTGACTGGTACGGCCTTCGAGCGATTAACACCAACTGCAAATCAACTAATCGGCTTAAACGATGACTGTGCTGATCTCTGCAAAGCGGAGAGCTGGCGTGATTCACGGGTGGGGGGGAATAAAAGACAAAGAACATGGCTAGCTGGTCAGACAGTGGAGAAAAAGGATGAGCACTTGTTCTGTTACAGCGATTGTTTTCCTATCAGTGCCGGTAAACAGGTAATCACAACAGTTTGGAGCAGTCAGGGCTTTGTGTGTCCCAATCACTATTTTATTAATTGAAAGGTGGACGCCCCTATCCAAGGTGAATTGCGATTAATATTGCCACATGGTCAGACCTGCGCCCACGGCAGTGACTAATAGCACATGGGTCACGCGCTGACGGTGCACTATTGTCTGCCAACTACAGTTATCTTCACAGGGGCTGTTTGACTGGCATTCCTATCTGATCAAGTAACGCATTTGCATTTTCTCGAGTGTGAAAGTAAACACCTCTGTACACAATAACCCCGACACACTGAGAACACGAAGAACTCGAAAAACAAGCAACAAAGCCATTGCTATACTTTTCCAGTTTCCACTACAGCAATTATATAACTTAACAAATTGGCCCCCCAGCAGTAAGCTGTGAGTAAACACTCGCACTAAAATAATTTGGTATTAAAGTAGTATTCAAAGTAGGATTTCCAAATGCCACATGATTTAGAATTACATTAAGTGTTCAGATAAATTAGTGCTGCACGCTGTAGAGGTGGAGCTTTATGATTGAATGGCCTCATAATAAAAAGCATACCTGTCCCCTGTGTAGACATCATATGATTGGTTACTTGGGCTGTGACTGACTTCTGACTTTCTACTTTGCTCTTATTATCAGTAGTTCTGGCATTAACCCAAGAGTGTTCAATGGAAATACATATGTAAATAGCAGAGCCCAGCCAGGGAGGCAGGGACCGTGCCGAAAGAGACCCTGTGAACACAAGACAGGGCCACACTACTCTGCCAGCCAAGAATGAGAGTAATTAACCCGACAAGTGATTACCGGCAGGGCTGTTCTCCATCATTATTCATTACAATTTCAGGGAAGTTGATCATTCCTCACATTTAGGCAGAGAATGGACAGCTGCTAAAGCCGGTCCACTCACTGGTGCAGCCGGGACAGGGGGCATCTTGGCACAGTCTGGTCTTGCACTCCACCACGGATGGGGAAAGGGACCGTCCTCAAATGGAGCTACTGAACTACAGCGCTGTGTCTGGACACTGTCGCAGAGCTCCTCAAACACGACTCTGGCACAGGGCTCCTCGCACACGACTGGCACAGGGCTCCTCTCACACGACTGGCACAGGGCTCCTCGCACACGACACTGGCACAGGGCTCCTCGCACACGGCTGCCACAGGGCTCCTCGCACACGACACTGGCTCAGGGCTCCTCGCACACGACACTGGCACAGGGCTCCTCGCACACGACTGGCTCAGGGCTCCTCACACACGACTGGCACAGGGCTCCTCGCACACGACACTGGCACAGGGCTCCTCGCACACGACACTGGCTCAGGGCTCCTCGCACACGACTGGCACAGGGCTCCTCGCACACCACTGGCTCAGGGCTCCTCGCACACGACACTGGCACAGGGCTCCTCGCACACGACTGGCACAGGGCTCCTCTCACACGACTGGCACAGGGCTCCTCGCACACGACTGGCACAGGGCTCCTCACACACGACTGGCACAGGGCTCCTCGCACACGACACTGGCACAGGGCTCCTCGCACACGACACTGGCACAGGGCTCCTCGCACACGACACTGCCACAGGGCTCCTCGCACACGACTGGCACAGGGCTCCTCACACACGACACTGGCACAGGGCTCCTCGCACACGACTGGCACAGGGCTCCTCGCACACGACACTGGCACAGGGCTCCTCGCACACGACTGGCACAGGGCTCCTCACACACGACACTGGCACAGGGCTCCTCACACACGACACTGGCACAGGGCTCCTCGCACACGACACTGGCACAGGGCTCCTCGCACACGACACTGCCACAGGGCTCCTCGCACACGACTGGCACAGGGCTCCTCACACACGACACTGGCACAGGGCTCCTCGCACACGACTGGCACAGGGATCCTCGCACACGACACTGGCACAGGGCTCCTCGCACACGACTGGCACAGGGCTCCTCACACACGACACTGGCACAGGGCTCCTCACACACGACTGGCACAGGGCTCCTCGCACACGACTGGCACAGGGCTCCTCGCACACGACACTGGCACAGGGCTCCTCGCACACGACACTGCCACAGGGCTCCTCGCACACGACTGGCACAGGGCTCCTCGCACACGACACTGCCACAGGGCTCCTCGCACACGACACTGCCACAGGGCTCCTCACACACGACACTGCCACAGGGCTCCTCACACACGACACTGCCACAGGGCTCCTCACACACGACTGGCACAGGGCTCCTCGCACACGACTGGCACAGGGCTCCTCGCACACGACTGGCACAGGGCTCCTCGCACACGACACTGCCACAGGGCTCCTCGCACACGACACTGCCACAGGGCTCCTCGCACACGACACTGCCACAGGGCTCCTCGCACACGACTGGCACAGGGCTCCTCACACACGACACTGGCACAGGGCTCCTCGCACACGACACTGGCACAGGGCTCCTCGCACACGACTGGCACAGGGCTCCTCACACACGACACTGGCACAGGGCTCCTCACACACGACTGGCACAGGGCTCCTCGCACACGACTGGCACAGGGCTCCTCGCACACGACACTGCCACAGGGCTCCTCGCACACGACACTGGCACAGGGCTCCTCGCACACGACACTGGCACAGGGCTCCTCACACACGACACTGGCACAGGGCTCCTCGCACACCACTAGCTCAGGGCTCCTCGCACACGACTGGCACAGGGCTCCTCGCACACCACTGGCTCAGGGCTCCTCGCACACGACACTGGCACAGGGCTCCTCGCACACGACTGCCACAGGGCTCCTCTCACACGACTGCCACAGGGCTCCTCGCACACGACTGGCACAGGGCTCCTCACACACGACACTGGCACAGGGCTCCTCGCACACGACTGGCTCAGGGCTCCTCACACACGACTGGCACAGGGCTCCTCGCACACGACTGGCACAGGGCTCCTCGCACACGACTGGCACAGGGCTCCTCACACACGACACTGGCACAGGGCTCCTCACACACGACACTGGCACAGGGCTCCTCGCACACGACACTGGCACAGGGCTCCTCGCACACGACACTGGCACAGGGCTCCTCGCACACGACTGGCACAGGGCTCCTCACACACGACACTGGCACAGGGCTCCTCGCACACGACTGGCACAGGGCTCCTCGCACACGACACTGGCACAGGGCTCCTCGCACACGACTGGCACAGGGCTCCTCACACACGACACTGGCACAGGGCTCCTCACACACGACTGGCACAGGGCTCCTCGCACACGACTGGCACAGGGCTCCTCGCACACGACACTGGCACAGGGCTCCTCGCACACGACACTGGCACAGGGCTCCTCGCACACGACTGGCACAGGGCTCCTCGCACACGACACTGCCACAGGGCTCCTCGCACACGACTGGCACAGGGCTCCTCACACACGACACTGCCACAGGGCTCCTCACACACGACACTGGCACAGGGCTCCTCGCACACGACTGGCACAGGGCTCCTCGCACACGACTGGCACAGGGCTCCTCACACACGACTGGCACAGGGCTCCTCGCACACGACTGGCACAGGGCTCCTCACACACGACACTGGCACAGGGCTCCTCGCACACGACACTGGCACAGGGCTCCTCGCACACGACACTGCCACAGGGCTCCTCGCACACGACACTGCCACAGGGCTCCTCGCACACGACACTGCCACAGGGCTCCTCGCACACGACTGGCACAGGGCTCCTCACACACGACACTGGCACAGGGCTCCTCGCACACGACACTGGCACAGGGCTCCTCGCACACGACACTGGCACAGGGCTCCTCGCACACGACTGGCACAGGGCTCCTCACACACGACACTGGCACAGGGCTCCTCACACACGACTGGCACAGGGCTCCTCGCACACGACTGGCACAGGGCTCCTCGCACACGACACTGGCACAGGGCTCCTCGCACACGACTGGCACAGGGCTCCTCACACACGACACTGGCACAGGGCTCCTCGCACACGACTGGCACAGGGCTCCTCGCACACCACTGGCACAGGGCTCCTCGCACACGACACTGGCACAGGGCTCCTCGCAATAACAAAACGAACAGATAAGAGTATTCCTTCTACAGCTTTCTTTAAATCATAACCCCTTATATTGAAATTGTAGCCAAAGACATCCAAACAGTCTTTCTGGACAAAAAACGTGTCTGAATATCATAACACTTGGCTTATAATGCAGTAGCAGTACAGAAATAGATTTTTTAATTTGACATCAAAAACAACTATGATAATAAGGTGCATCCATATTATTGCAAAGTTAGTTATTCATGTTTCGTAAAATGCGTACAGTATTAATGTAGTCACTCTTTCCCCAAAGCAGCATGTGTAATGCGCAGACCTGTAAAGTCTGTTAGTGCGCCTGGACGGGTCAGGTTCCGCTGAAATGAGTGTCGGACACAAGAGCTGCCGGGAGCCGCGACTCTCAGCCGGGTAAGAGCCCAACATATCAACAAATAACATGCTGCTATTTCAGTTACATTAATAGCGTCTATAACAATCCCACTGTGGACTATACAGAGATCCGGACTCACCCAAATGAAGGACGCGTTAAAGCCGCCTGAGAGCGAAGTAACTCCGGCAGGGCGCTCCTCTCCTGCAGGTCTCTCCGCGACCGCTGCGCTCACCGAATGAAGCGCCTCTGCGCCTGCGCCAGCCGGAGCCCTGCGAGACACCGCGGCCCGCCCATCGGAAGAGCCCACTCAGCGCCGGACCCGGGGGCGGCCTGTCACTCCCACACTGAGCGACATGAAAGTGCTGAGATCTGTGTTTTACTGTTTCAATTATATATTCAAGTAAATTGTGTGAAACTAAAACTGCAACATTTAAAATGTAATAAATTAGATATTTCATTGTACCTGGAATTCAATTATTTTCGGTACACCCCTGTCGGAGTTCCGGCGTGCTGCATGCTCAGCCCCAGTGAGGAGAGAGACGCACAGGTGTGTGCATGCCTACACAACGAGTCACACAGCGCCACTGCGCACTTTCACACTCAGTCCTGCTCTGTGATTGAGTGTGACACACAGTACACTCTCACACTCAGTCACAGAGCAGGTATACAGTGTGACACACAGCTGTATACTTTGCTCTGTCGTTCCCTAGTCTTCAAGGGCAACCTGCGATACACAACCATTTATAGATAATTCTCTAACTGTATCTATGAAATAGTGTTTATTCTCACATTGATGTGGAGGTTTGCTTGAACATTTGAGAAGACATATACAGTAAAGTAGTATAACAAGGGGTTGTTGATATGATTGTTTAAATAGTATAATTTTGATTGGTTGGTTGTTGATATGATTGTTGGTTTTAATTGTCATCATCATCACGATTATCATTATCATTTACAAACTTCCTTATTCCTGGGAAAGATAAGACGCATGGGCTTAGGTGTTTTACATTCCTGCAGCATGACTAGCAGGCTGAGCCATGCAGGAAACACGGTGAATGGTTCCCGTGTCCAGCATGCTTGTCCCCTGATGTGTGCTGAGAAACCCTGCATCAACATCGTAATCTGCCGATAGGAGGGAGTGGTGTGTTCCCTGGGAGTGACACAATGGGACAATAGCACAGCCTTACAATGCTGCCTGGAGGAATCTATCAATGTCCCAACCACTCATCCGCACTTCAATTTCCTGAGGAGCACCTACATGCAGACTGGCATGTCTTCTTTTCAGGAGGCAGTGTACATGAAGAGTCAGTGTTTAGCTGCTGTTTGTCTCCATACAGTTTGTCCCCACAGTGTCACGCACTAAAGAGGAAACCTTGCTCTCGCTGCACCCGTGAATCACCTGTGTTCTGTCGATGGGGGTGACACTGCTGCACTCTGGTGCCAGCAATTTAACAATCGTCAAGACAAACCGCAGACCTACGCACTCGTCTGCTTGAGTTGGGAGGCACACAGTAAGGGGTGTCCTGTTTCACAGAAGTGTTGACGAGGTGACAAAGGAACTCCTAATGAAAGTTTACCACCTTAAATCTGCCACATACCTTGTGCTTTGCTTGGCCATGCTTTCTATGACGGTTTGCCAGAGCTCTCCATGCTTTGCCATGATTTCACTTTGCTTTCATACCTTGACTGTTATTTTACAATGCTGAACTGCAATAAACCCTGATAAAGGACTTGTAGGCACTTGTATTGCAACTTAGGAGCAGCACATTTCTGGAGAATTGTTTGTGCCACTTTTACTGAGAAGCTGTGATTCTCCAGAGCACAGAAAAGCAATTTAAAAGGTATGACTTAACAGGCTAAAGATAAGCTGATAAGCCTGGTCCCAGACTTATTACTGGTGAACCTGTTAAGAACAATCTGTTCAGCATCTCGAGTTCAAACAGGGCTGTGGAGCGCGACTCTGAAGCCCCACTTTGAAGATGCTACCCTGAGAGCGATGCTGTTAAATCTGAAATACACACACCTCTTTTGCCGTTTACATCACCTGACTTTAATCAGACATGTCTTTAGTGGCCGTGTTTAAGGGGGCTGACCAGTGGATTCATTAGGAGCAGTCTGTGTGTCCATGTCCTTTCACAGAAGCACTGCACATTTGTCCTCAATCAGCTGTAAAGATAAGGTCTGTACCTTATCTTTACAGCTGATTGAGGACAAATGTGCAGTGCTATCTCCTGGAACTCTGTAGTCTCTGTAGACTTACAGCTCTAGTGGGTCAGGGTGTGGGAACCTGCACCTCAAGTTACCGCAGCTAATAAACCTGAGAGGAGTGAAGGCCCATCTCTCACGGCTGCTGTGTCTCTGTCCCTCGTCAGGGTCAAGTCCTCTGTCTCTCACTGTTTCCTCAGCTCTCAGTTTAAACAACATGTGTGACAGGTCAATACACTTATCTAAATAGTTATGATAATCTGACAAATTCTGCTATTCTATGATAACTGATAATTGTGTGACTGTAAAACCATCCTCCTTGTGTGTGTCAGGGGTCTCAGATTGCGGGTAGGAGGCCAGGAGAGAGGGAGAGGGGTGTCAGGGAGCCCCAGGGAAGGAGAGCTGGTCTCTGGGTGGAAAGGCCTGTAGAAAGGATCTGAAGAGCAGAACAGTGAAGAAGACAAGCTCCCGCAAAGAGCCAGGATGGCAACTGAGGCCTCGCCATTGAGCAGGACACTGAGGGAGGACATGTCCTGGGACAACGGGGGCATTGGGGAGGCAGGGAGGACTACAGCAGTCGGACTCAGGACCAGGCCTGGGGAGGGTTGTGTTCAGTGGCTGGGTGTCATGGTGGGACATTTCTGTGGGAAAGCTGTGTCTCTGACTCATCTACAGTAAATCTTTTAATCGTTTCCTGTCTCCTGGAGAAAGGGTGGCTGTCTGATTCTGAGGCTTTTTCTCCAGCTGCAAATTTCAGTGACATTTATTTTTAAAGAAACCATCTGTAACTATAATAAATCTGAGTTTATAAATTAAATATAATTTGAGGTGACCCAGGAGATACAGGGAATTACCTCCTTCACAAAGAAATGCACATGGTGGTGGTGAAGAGAATGTCACAAGAATGCATGTTGTTGTGCCTTTGTTTTCCTTCCTTCAAAGTGGAATGAACATCTGGCTTGACCGGCTCGATTTAACTCGGCTTAGTGAGGGCAGGGGGAGAATCTACCCCAAGCAACTTATTATCGTCCATTCACAGGAATCTGACAAAGTCTCCACAAGAGGTTAAAAGTTGTATTAAGCAGCTGAGACTAATTCCTGGAGCTAATCTGCCCTGTGCCGTACCACTGTCTCTCTCTGCTGGAGTCTCACCTGTCCCTGTGTGTCTCTGAGCTGGAGACAGGAGGATCTGCGCTGCTTCCTCAGAGAGACAGACTCCACTCCCGCCCTGCCCCCCAGCAGCACCATGGACTGTTTTCTCTATTTGCAAGGGGACGTAACAGCTTCTTCTCCTCATTTGCATACAGCGCATTACATCATCCAACAAAGCATCTCAATCAGCCCCTGGACAATAGAGGGGGGGCTGCAACTGGGGCCACGCGTTTCCATAGGAACGCTGCATTCCGAGATCAGCTGCTCTGGCGGGGGGGCCGACCCTGAGAACATTCCTGCTCTCTGCACACACACACGCACACGCGCACACACACACACATGAAAAAAAGAAGACAGAATTGCTGCAGTAAAGGCTTTATTTGCAACAGGACATAAGATAACAAAAAATTGCAATATAGCTGTCATTTATTATGTGAAAATACAAAATATACAAACAGAAAAAGCCACAGAAGAATAAAAAAAAAGAAAAAAAACACATCTTCTAATCTGCCTGGTCTTCTGCATTTGGCCATATGTTCTCATCCACATCACACCTGATATCTTCTCTGGCAAGGCATCTTGGGAAAAATCTTTTGGCATGCCTTATCCACCCCTGGCAGTGTTCAGCTCTGATGTCTTGGCATGCAGCATCCATTGCATCCAGGAGGGACATTTGGTCCTGTGGACGATGGTCAAGAACCTTCCATCTCCAGGCTGAGAAAAACTCCTCAATGGGGTTGAGGAAAGGGGAGTAAGGGGCAAGGAAAAGGGACATCATCCTCGGATGGACGTCAAACCAGGCTGTGACTGCACGGGCATGGTGGAATGCCACTTTGTCCCATGTGATCACATATATTGGCAAGTGGTCTCCCACCTGTCCCCTTTCTACCTCTGGCACCAGTCTTTTGTGCAGGTCTTCTAAAAACAGGAGAAGGCGGTCGGTGTTGTAGGGGCCAATCTCACATTTATGCAGGAGTGCACCGTTGTTGGAGATTGCGGCGCACATGGGGTTTTTGGCTCCTCTCTGGCCCAGCACGGTAACTGTGGCCCTTTTGCCAATTATGTTTATTCCGCACCGACGCCTTTTGGCCAAATTGAAGCCAGCCTCGTCAACGTAGATCATTTAATGTGTGAATTCATTGGCCTCCAAATCCATGACTCTCTGAAAGTAATCAGACACAGTGTGTGTAAATGCTTTGCTGTATACCTACTGTATGTCCTACTGTACTCCAGGTTTATAGAGTAGTTTACTGCAAAACACACTATGTATAGTACAGTAATGACTGTATTGCATAACCTTACCTGGACTTATTGGCGACGGAGTTCTTTGATGCGCTCACCGTTCCTTTCAAAAGGAACTTTGTTTCGAATGGATGTGATGCTGATTGCTGCAATGTTCGCAAAGACAAGGTTGTCCTCTACAACTCTGGACTGAATGTCCTTCAGTTTTATTTCATTGTCAGCAAACACCATGTTGACAATAGCAAGTTCCTGATCTTCATGTAGGAGCTTTCCTCTGCCCCCTGAGGGAGGTAGACATTGAATCCTTAGAGAGACTAAGTACAGTTACATATTAGAGACCGGAGGCATACAGTCACTGTAATACATTGTAAAATTATTTACACTTTGCAGTAGGAGAAGCCCTTATACAATATCCTACCTGTTGGTTTCTCGAAAAATCCGGACAATGGATGCCACTGTGTCCCGGATGAGATCTGGCTGTACTCGTTCACCAGCCTCTCTGTATGATAGCCCGTGGTTTATGACATGGTCTATGATAGAAACTCTTATTTAATCAGTTACCCTAGCTCTGGGTTACCTTCTTTGAGCACCACCACGCATTCTAACTCCTCTCCCTCTCCCTTGCCCTTGTCCCACTCCTCTCTCTTGTCCTGGTACTTTTCTTCCTCTCCCTTGTCCTGGTACTCGTCTTCCTCTCCCTCGTGCAGGCATTTTTCTTACTTTCTTTGTGTTGCTCTATATTGTTCCTTTTCCACACAAGATCAGCCCAAAGAGGTCCTCTTTTACTGTATACCATATGGTCATGCGATTGAAAGAACCTCAACACCTGTTTCCTAGATGGGAATCAGATTATTTATTTGCATAACTTCAATCAGCTGTTTCTCATTAGCAATGGAATAAAATACAGGGGATATATTTGTGTTTCAATTCACAATATGAACAGCTGATCACTTTGACTTTAGCCTATAAGTTAAGTTTAAAACATGATGTTATCTGTTCTGACATACAGTGCGAAAGCATTTGTAAATTTGGCAGTAAAAATCCATGGTTGAGCTTGTGTGTAAAAGAAGTTCAAGCATTTTAAATTTGGGTTAACTGTATGCATTTTGTGTCAAAGCAACAAGAAATGTGTTAATTGTATAGCCTACACAGACGGATGTTGTGCTAACTGTGTTAAGAGTTTAGGAAAATTGTTAATAGTATTGAAAAAATTGTCATAGCGATCGTAAAAAACTGTAAGCACTGATATCTGGATCCCCACAAAGCCACAGAAATCAGCTGTGAAGAGCATTTAGGTGCTGTATAAATGTCCTGTATTCCCTGTAGACGGTGTTTCAGTGAACCTTATGGGACTTTGCCTTTATGTCAGATTAAAATTAACAGTTGGATACTTCAGATATATTTTTCAAACCCTGTGATTTTAAAAGTCAGTTTCTCTGAGTTCCACAGGCATGTGAACACACACACACAAACAGCGCCACCCTGTGGATAAATGTCTTCTTTAAATGTCATTAACTTTCCCAGAGAAAGTGGTAGGAAGAATGACACATTGGCATTGTTTTGTTCAACGTAGGCTTAAGGATTTTGAGATGAAAAAAATTAGCTGGTAATAGTGCATTGAAAATAATATTTAAAACATGTTATACAGTACAGTAGTATAGTAGGAAGCATCACAGTGCAGTATAAAAAAAAATCATGTCATCATGTGAGTCTGTGTTAATGGTCAGCCACACAGGGGCCACACTGGCTGCTCAGAGACATGTCTGTGTCGTGGCTTGTGACGCTGTGGCTGCAACACACTGCTCACTGGACAAGCGGCTCTTCTCTGCAGCACAGGACTCAGGTCAGTGCCAGTGGCAGAATAGCAGAGACCTCTGCGTCCGAGGAGCAGTTACTGCTCACACTGTGTAACAGTTATTTAGTGCTTTCTTTATCAGCTATAGTAGCAAAGTGACTATTCGGACAATGTTGTGCAATACAGACAGCTTGAGTACAGGGCAGGTTAGAGCCGTTATTCAGATGCAGATTCGTTTTTTGAGCCTCTATCTCCCCCTAGTGGAGAGTCATGTTGCTCACCACAGAATTCATCTCCTTTTGCTTTTCACTAAAAATACTTTCCTGCCTGAGTTGAAATATTTCAATCAGTAATGGAGAATAAAGCAGCACAGTGAGTGTGATGATTCATTGTAGACACACAGACTCTCAGGCCTGAGGCGCACTTTGGCATCTGAAGCAGGCATCCCATGGCAGTGAATGAATCCCTCAGTGCAGGCAGCCTGTCTGCAGAGCCTCCGCTGAAACACTCCATTATGTATATTCAATTAGCCACCAGGTCATGTGTACAATATTGTACAGATGTCTAAGTATTAACAAGTTTTTAATATTAGTGTTACACTAGTTATTTTGTCATAGTTTGCGATTTCATAAGGTATTTGGTGTTGTATTGCTTGCTTTTTAATCATGAACTCTTCTTCCTATTCACAGAGTGACTATGCTTTGGATGCAGCCATGTCTCCTGTTGGGAAGGAAAGTGTTTTACCAGGATGGCTACGTATCGCTGAAATGAGTTGACTGCTGTGGTCTTTATTAATATGTATTTCCTGTTAAATTTGAAGTTGATTAATGTATTTCTTTGATAATGCCTCAGTATATGTCATTCTAAGCAGGACAACTTGCTTCTCTTAGAACTCTTCTTGTTTCGTTTTCTTGTTTTCTCTAGAAAGTATTATTATTTGCTTTTCTAATTTCAGATACATTCCTGCTGGCGAAACGGGCTTTACAAACCTACACATATTGCAGACGGGCACTTGGATAGATATTCCCATAGCCTTTGGTTATTTAATGTGGATAACAATATGCCCCGGTAAACATGAGCACATGTCCACAGTTTAGAGCTCAATTTAACAGCCTGGGAAGAAACTATGATGTTAGTTATAGTTAAAGTTAGTCTAGTTATTTTATTAGTAAAATTATAATTTAGTAAAAAAAGCAGAAATCCAAAAATTTTCCTGAGGAAAAGCTCGGGCTGACCTGAGTCGAATGTAACCAAGAGCTACATTGATAATTAACCCTTGGTGACCTGGTTAGAGGCGGGGGGGATCGCGGCAGGGGGGCACCTGCCAGCAGACAGAGAGGCTGGTTGTTCCAGTCGAGTGATCGAGTTAACGGGGGGAGACAGTCGCACAGGTGTGCACTCTGATTATCACTGTTTTTCAGTGCTGTGCACTCAGCCGCACTGTGAACTGGACATGATCACTGGCAATGACAGGCCAGGCCAGGCCAGCCCTGTACGCCCTGAACGTCTGTGCTCACCCTGCAGCCCAGCCAAGAGGGGGCGCCGCCAGCCTGGCACTGCCTACACTGCCTCATGCCCTTTAGAAAGCATAGTGACAGCGGGGTGCTGTGAGTGCGGGTCACTGACCTGCTAGTGAACTGTAAAGACAAAGATAAACCTGAACACACCTTACGTCTTGCTCGGTGCTTCACCTGTACAGTAGCAGTAGTATTATTTAGCAGTGCATAAACACAAGACAATTAAATGAAAGGCAGAAAATAAACACAATGCAGCTCCCCACGTACGTAAGTTAATTCTGGCACACATTCCTGGCAGGAGATGGCCTGGTTGTGTTTTTGTGTAATTAGTTAATGAAATTAAATTGAAAGAGTGGGTTTCCACCTGCACTGAGCCCCCTAACTGGGCAGAGGCAGCTTACAGGGTCCCTGGGGTCCACTGAACACCTGAACTGTCACTTAACAACACAACTCTTCACCCAGTCCTCTGCCTGAACAACAGACAAGAGTCTTTAATTATCACCCTTAAAATGGCAGTTTAATTAGTGTTTTAAAGAAAAATAAATCGTTGCTTCATTATAACTAATGCATTTCAAAACATCTCCAATTATTGGCACTATTCCAAAATGACATGAAATTCTTAACACTCCTGATAACTCCTGAATTGTCAGGCGTTGTTTCATCGCATGACTGAGAGAGAAAAATGTGTCAAAGTGTAATTCTGAAGCATCACAGCAATTTCATTAGTGCGGCTGCAGAAATCTCAGTGAAATCCATGAACAGTAACCCCAGCACTCTGCAAGCTGCACAGCCTCTTCAGGAGGAGGACCAGGGGCTGAAGGAGGCTCCCTCACCGCCTGTTCATCTCTAATCAGAGCGTTTATCTCAGGCTTAGAACAAATACTCTGGCAAGGGCTCACAGCAACAGGCAGACAATGCAGATGTTTTTAAAGATAAAACGTGAATCAGCCGCACTGCTGGGGGCGCCTCTGTTAAGTGACAATATCATTCTGGGCTGCACACCGTGTGACTGAATGGCAGTCAAGCTCAGGTAGACATGACAAAAGAGACGAACACAGAGAACCTTCTCAGCTCTGTGTTGCTGTCCCGTGACCGAGGGGTCGGGCCCTAGCGACCTGCCTACACCTCCACCGATACATACAGGGGCTCTCAGTCATCTCCAGGCTGAGGCTGAGGTTCACACGGGGCACAGGCAGGATCCCAGGCACACAAAGAATCTCCACCAGGTGGCGCTGCAGCACTAGGACAGGTCAATACGAGCACAGGTCTGGTTGAAACAGATTCATACGCCTGAACAAAGCATGATGTGTACCTGTGACAACTGCTGTGAAATGCTCTGTTTGAAAGATCTAACTTGAGGGAAGAAATATAAGTTTAGAGACACTAGTGACTCACACTGCACAGCCAGGCCGATGGAGAATAGTCATTAAGCAAAGACACGACACTACTGTACTGTCCACAGCGACTGCCGGTCAGTAGCAGGTCAGGGTTAAGGGAAGGCCAGCTGTTGATGGGCAACTTAGAAAGACACTATATAAATATAACACGTCTAGCTCTGAGTCTGCTCCAGAGTTGGTCATGTTTCAGAGAGTCGCGGTATCAGCCGTGTTCACAGGGCCGTACAGAGCCGTTCCCCAACTGACCTGGGTAAACGGATTATCCTCACTTTTCCTTAGTTTTATTGTGAGCATTGTGACAGTAAGAGCACGTTTCAACTGATAAGTCAGTTGTCGATAAGTCGAGTTATTTTTGCTTTTCATTGTCTGCTTGCAGGGCCTCAGGAAAGCGGCTGCGATGTGGCTGTTTAAACAGCGCGGAGCCGCAGCTTGCCGTTCAGGGCGCGGCTGTGTGTTGTGTTTGCAGTGTGTGTGCAGAGCGCAGCCCCCCAGGGACTGCAGGTACAGCGCTGTCTGCACTGTATATTAGCACACAACCACCCCACTCCAATCCTGTTGCACTCAACGTCCATGTGCACAGACAGCCCCAGTTTTAGTGACCACACCTCAGGAGCAGGTTTAGGCAGACGGGGGCTTTGCAGATCAGGGGGTTGATGCTCCTGCTGGGAACTGGGGGAACACTTCTAAGACAGTAAATGGTTAAAGATGATTTAATTATCCTGGCAGATATGGAGACATTATTGCAGTGCTGAATTAGACGACATTATCTGCCTACACATTATGCCTTATAATAAATACAGACTTACAAAATACAAAATCACTGACTGATAGGTAAACGATATGATTTGACCATGTTATATCTGAACATTTCTTCTTCATTCAATGGAAAATAAGGTTTGAGACACGAAGAGAACATGTTGGTGGGGAGTAGTGATTAACGTAAGGACTGGGAAATGAAGGCTTTTTTGGAAGAGAATGTCTCTGCAGAAGAGTGATTTACCATCACTGTGTATGGTTTCCATTCTTGAGAAGATAGTCCTCTGTGCTTTTCCCTCTGTATGAGATAAAAGGCGTCAGGGCTTCAAATGGAGATGTTTGCATATTATCTCTCTGAGATAGATGCAGCAGGAAGAGAACAAAAGGAATGAGGTGGAGCTCAGCCTTTCTTTGTGATCTGTGTTTCAGCCTTATCAGGAGCACATGCACGAACTTCACTTCCTGAGCAATGTTGTTTTCCAGAGATCCCTCTGAAGACGTTATCTTTACAAAGTTTGCTCACCACCAAATGACTCAGGTGTCCCGTGTAGTTTGGGCACCACGTGCTCCACAGTGAGGACTGGCAAATGGTCAGTGATGTCACTCTGATCTCAAGTCACACTGCCGTGGTCTCCTGGACGTCAATAGGCTGGCTGAATATGTTCTATTAATATACTTTTGTTTTTCAACAATATGGACTTCCTGGTTAAGGTAAAATTATGTCAGGCTCATGTCATCTGGTGTGGGCTGGATTTGCACACTGGGGTCATATGGTGGAAGCCCTAGAACTCAAATGAAACCCAAAGTTTGTTCCTCCTGTTCATCTCCCTCTCTCCTCTCTCTCTCTCTGTCACACACACACACACACACACTTCCCTCTGTTCTTTAAAGCGCATCCAAAGCTTTGATGCCAAGTGTAATGAACGCCTAACATTCTTAACACATGGGGAGCTGCCACACTTGGAAAGCTTTTTGTCATACACATATGGAGAAATCCCCATTATCTGGGTCTCTGCAGGGGGCCCAGAGGAGAGATAAGAGTTGATGACTGAGTGTGAAAACGTTCCTGATCCACAGATAAGATGAGCTCCCTTGAAGGAAAGGTGGACCCTTAATTGTAAAAATTCCAACTTAAGGAACAATGTTCAAATGCCTTTGATCTCATTTTAGAATTAAACAAATAGGCAAGTTTATAAAATCCACAATCAGCAGATCTATGCGCATCAGAGCATGTTAATGGAGGTCTAGGGAGTTCAGGTCATTTTCTCCAATGGCTCTGGGAACGGCCTGAGGGAACCTGTGAGGAAATCTAATTTCCTTCTCTGCAGCTCTGACACGGCCTGTGGAGTGGAGACATCTCCCAACCTCCTGTATTGTGAATCATATAGCTGTACAGTGAGGGTTATCAATCATAAAACCCAGACAGGTACAGTTTCCATCAGCCCAGCAGGTGGACTGGTCTTCAGATGCACTCTGGGTTCGAGGATGTGGGCAGAAAGCTGGAAGTCCTGTGGGCAGCTGATGCAGTGGGACACATACTCAGAACAAAAAAGGGCAAATGCAAAATACCTGTCACGACTGCTCAACAGGACAATATACTTCCTCCATGTCAATTGAATCAAGTGAAACATTGTTAAAACACTTAGTCCACAAAACAACTCAAAGCAACTAAGTTAGAAGTTATTGCCCTTTTGTGAAAACTGTCTCCCTGGATAAGGGTATCTGCTAGGAAATACATAATAATAACATTAATAAGAATACTAATAAAGCCTGCTACCCATTGTGACAGACTGCAGATGAATGGGAGTTGTTAGTAATCCTGTGGTAGAACAGGGAATGTCTTGCCTTCAGCTTCTAATTCCAGAGTAAACAGTCTTTTCCCAGCGGTCTGCTGTGATTCAGGCCACAGCTCTGCTCTTTCTTGGGTTCGGACAGGCAGGAGCCAAGACTGTTATTGTTTAAATGCCATGACGCATCTGTCTTCATCAGGAGGATTTATTTCAATGAAATACAAGGTGTAAATTCCTAATGTGTTTTGTCTGTCTTTACAGAGCAATTACAGAAGAACCAAAGAAGACTAATAGAGCTCTTTAACATGCTGTTAGGTGTGAATGATGTGCTACACATTTTTATTCAGATGATGAAACAATAATATGAATACATAATCAAGTAATTTTTTTATTGAAGCTATTATTAAAAAAACAATTCAGAGAAAAGACAGAATGTGAAAAATGTCAGTCAGTTGGAGATTTATAAGCCTCATGTAAATATGTGGGAGATAAGAGTGAAATAGTAAATATGGGAGAAAATGCTCTTGCAAATAGAATTGAGAAATCCGCTGCTGCAGCCTTGAGACCTGAGTGTGTCTGGGCTGATAAGCACAGTGTGGTCACATTATCTCCATCCCAGGCCAGGTCCTGCTGTCTCGCCCGCCTCACCATGGCGCCGCCTCTCCTCCAGTCACACTGTGTAAAGGGCCACAGCGGAGAGGAATACTGTAGCATTGTGGAAATGATAGGACGAGTTACTGTCCAGTTTGTGATACTGCATGTGTTAGTGTGAGGTGCTGCTGCCTATGGGCACACACTGGCACATCAAGCAGCTGTTCTGGACCGGTGACTTGCTCATTGCTCTTAAACGTGTAACAGATATCTTGTCTTTCCGACGGTGTTCCTGCTCTGTGTGATCAAACAGAAGCCTGGGCTTCTCAGCACTCGTATTCTTCTGCACTTTCCTAACAATCTCTGCTTCCTGCTGCTGCTGTGACTTCAGTATTGTCAGCACTCTGCTCTGCCTACCCCTCCTTCAGCACATATCTAGGACTTAACTGCATTATGTCTGCACTTGTTCTCAGTGTACCGGTGCATTGGAACATGGTACTTACTGTACTCTGTGCTGATTGTATAACTGCACTCTGTAATGCTTTGAAACATTTCTTGCATAAACCCTGGATGAGGGCGGCTGCTAAGAAAGAAATAATAGTAATAATAATAATAATAATAATAATAATAATAATAATAATAATAATAATAAAAATACAGAGACGTCTCAGCCTGCTGTGCTTAACTTCATAATTACCCGTCTTTGAGAAACATGTGATTATGTGGAAACGTACCCATTGAGAAAGATTATGCTTCTGTTAATAAAACAAGAAGCTCATTCATTTATCATCAGTGTTTTGAAAGGAAAATAAGACCGTCGTTCCGTTCTTGGCTGCTACTGTAATAACTGCAGTCTAGCCGGCATGGGACGGTGTTGCCAGCGATAGTGGGAAAGAAGCACCAGTGAGCAATCAGTGTGCCATTCACAATAAAGATGAGCCTCTTCTCTGGAACAAACAAACACACAAAGGCTTTACTCTGGACTAAAGTCATTGCCATTCTCGTTCAGTGAGAGGAGCGAATCTCCACCGGTATGTTCTTACCTGATCATTCATAGGATTGCATTTACACTTCCTGCCATCCACACAAACAGAACCAACATGCACACTAATGCACAGAAACAGACGCAAAGCTAAAAGCACACATGCATGGAGACAGCCTGGAAATTCTTCTTGGGTCCTGCTGTGAAAGAAGCTTTATTGCTCCTGTGGTTCATAAAGTGCTGCTTGTCTTAAGGGGATTGCTCAAGAGTGTACACAGCTGGCTAGACAAGGCCGCCTGTGTCTAGAGGGAGTGTGCGCCAGACAGCAATCAATACTGCAGCTTATAGCTCTGATTGCTATTGTCCGTTCTGCACTGCAAAGCTAGGTGTGTTTTAAGAGCCTTGGCTTTAATTAATCTCACGCTGGTTTTTTGCAATGTACCGAAAAGCCTAATTCACAATTACACCCTAAGGAACAGTAAAGCTTTCAATTAATTTACTCTCTGCCAAGCAGGACTGGAAGCTCTTTGAAGAGCAGGAATCGTGGTGCCTGAGTAGTCTGTCATACTAGGCCCTCTGGCATCTGTAAGGTGATACTGAGGGAGCACTGAACCGTCCTCTGGACACTGTATAACTGACTGCAGCTGGACACCACGCATCTCCCAGTGCCTGATGGGACAGCTTCCCATGACAATGAGCGACCTGCACCGAACCCTGAGCTGCAGACACCTCCGTCTTTCATCGGAGGCCATAGCCCAAGTGTGGACCATTCAGCGCTGCGTGGTCCGGTGCTGCAACCCACCAACTACAAGACTAAGCAGGAGTGTCCGTTGTGTGCAGCTCATCTGTGGAAACTACTGAACACAGTGTCTCTGCAGCCGAAACTGTGCAGCCTCATTCACACGCACTGAGGAAGCACAACTGTTCAAAGGCCCTGTGGCAAGAATGATGCCAATGAAAATATGCCAGTCTGGAGGGACTTCAATCTACACTTTAATGACCTGTTTGTTTTCACATTTTTCATTGTCATGCTGCTGTTTATTACATGTTCTTTAAAGATTAGACATGAGACGAGATTAGTAACAGAAGTGAACAGATAATGAATTGACTGCTGTTCAGACTGGATTCTTCGCTGTGTTTTTCAGTTACTGGACGTATCCATGGTATCAACATATCATTGAACTAATGTTACCATCCATTGCTAACAGAGCATTCATGACATTTCGCATCAGTAACAATAGCTCAATTCATACGCACCACTGAGGAAATGGGCAAGTTTAAACACTGCAGCACAGGTAAATGATGTCTGACAAGATAACAACCCAGTATGAATCAAGCAAACCAGTAGCAACACGCAAGATCTACACTGATTATTTTACTGCCATGAAATTATTGCAAAATATAGGGGATCTGTAATAAATGCTTGCTAAAACAGAGCTGAGCGTTGTAACATATTTGCACACAAAAATTGAATAACATCTTTTTAATCAGCAGAAAATAAGAACATAAGAACATAAGAAAGTTTACAAACGAGAGGAGCCCATTCGCCCCCATCGTGCTTGTTTGGTGTCCATTAATATCTAAGTGATCCAAGGATCCTATCCAGTCTATTTTTAAATGTTCCCAAATTTTCAGCATCTACCACATCGCTGGGGAGTTTGTTCCAGATTGTGACGATTCTCTGTGTAAAGAAGCATCTCCTGTTTTCTGTTTTGAATGCCTTGTTGCCCAATTTCCATTTGTGTCCCCATGAGACATATTAGAGCACTGAAGACAATCGGATCATCTGTCTGGCATTAATGTATTGATCCAGTGAAGGCCAATGTCAGGCGTGGCAAGTGAATAAGGCTGACTGACCATGAGGAGAAACGGTAGGACTGAAAATTCATAACGATGCATAATAACAGCGTGGCTTTACAGGTATCTGTTTCTCTGAGGGTTTGACTGCTGCAATGATTGATTCCAGTCATAACCAGAGGAGACAGGAAGTGAGGGATGGCCCTTACTTTACTTCCACTTGCATTATAATTCAGTCAACACTTGGCCCAACTTGGCTGTTAGCTTCTGCTGGATTTCCCTTTTGAATAAGCGCCACAGAAACAGGAAAGTGCTTGTTTATTGGTGGCACTCTGATGGCGTGGCTGTTAAGAGGTGTTTGAAGGGCTTTTCACACATCTTGCCACACCTGCCATTGTCTGGTTACATTTGGCCGCTGGGATTGAGCATGGCCAGCATTGTCCTCCTCGCTCTTCTCTCCTCTCCCCTCACTTCTCACTGCAGCATCGCTCTCACCTGCACTCCTAATTATGCCCATTCTCTTCATGGTGTGAACAGTAAATTACATTGATAATTAACATTTCATAAACCCTTCTTGATCCCAAGCCTTTCTTTTTCAAGAATTTCATTTGGAAGGTTTTGCAGAGCACAGATAT
Organism: Amia ocellicauda; assembly: GCF_036373705.1. NCBI lineage: Eukaryota > Metazoa > Chordata > Actinopteri > Amiiformes > Amiidae > Amia > Amia ocellicauda. Next base: position 22,380,981 of record NC_089872.1, read on the forward strand.
CAGGAGTCTAGAGCCCTGACCCACTCTACACAACACCAGTGAGATGCAGTGGTCAAGTGGGGGGAATATGGAAGTCACTGAAAGGTAACTGTGTGTATAATCTTCAGAACTGTGTATTCTAGACAAATAAAACATATTCTTTGTGTAGTCTTCAGATTTCCTGAATAGTTTTGGATCATAAGATTATATTCTTTCTTTCTTTCTTAAGGTGAAATTGTTTATAAGTTAAACTGTTATAAGTGATATATTTATGGCATCTATCAGTAAGTATCACATCCCAGATCTGCTTCTCTCCCTGGCACGATGTGACAGGATTTACACTCTGTGCTCCGCATGGCCGCCCTCTGTCTCATTATCTGGGTGCTAATGAAGGGTTCAAATGGTCACTGATTTTTCAGAGTTATGTTTCGGGCGAAGCACTGTGAGAGCGTTACAGCGGAAATCTCCTATGCTTAAGTCATGAGACGATGCTGCAGAGGGCTGCACGTCCACATTGCACAGAGAGGCCGGGAGCTCGGGCACACACATCAGCTGACAGTCGGGTGCCGGACAGAGGTCACACATGGGTCGCTCAGGAAGAACTGCAAGTACAGTAATTACTGCTTCATGAGAAAAACTGCATAAAAAATCAGAAGAGTAGAAAGGAAAATACACACACACATATATATACTGCCATATACACTCACCTAAAGGATTATTAGGAACACCATACTAATACTGTGTTTGACCCCCTTTCGCCTTCAGAACTGCCTTAATTCTACGTGGCATTGATTCAACAAAGTGCTGAAAGCATTCTTTAGAAATGTTGGCCCATATTGATAGGATAGTATCTTGCAGTTGATGGAGATTTGTGGGATGCACATCCAGGGCACGAAGCTCGCGTTCCACCACATCCCAAAGATGCTCTATTGGGTTGAGATCTGGTGACTGTGGGGGCCAGTTTAGTACAGTGAACTCATTGTCATGTTCAAGAAACCAATTTGAAATGATTCGACCTTTGTGACATGGTGCATTATCCTGCTGGAAGTAGCCATCAGAGGATGGGTACATGGTGGTCATAAAGGGATGGACATGGTCAGAAACAATGCTCAGGTAGGCCGTGGCATTTAAACGATGCCCAATTGGCACTAAGGGGCCTAAAGTGTGCCAAGAAAACATCCCCCACACCATTACACCACCACCACCAGCCTGCACAGTGGTAACAAGGCATGATGGATCCATGTTCTCATTCTGTTTACGCCAAATTCTGACTCTACCATCTGAATGTCTCAACAGAAATCGAGACTCATCAGACCAGGCAACATTTTTCCAGTCTTCAACTGTCCAATTTTGGTGAGCTTGTGCAAATTGTAGCCTCTTTTTCCTATTTGTAGTGGAGATGAGTGGTACCCGGTGGGGTCTTCTGCTGTTGTAGCCCATCCGCCTCAAGGTTGTACGTGTTGTGGCTTCACAAATGCTTTGCTGCATACCTCGGTTGTAACGAGTGGTTATTTCAGTCAAAGTTGCTCTTCTATCAGCTTGAATCAGTCGGCCCATTCTCCTCTGACCTCTAGCATCAACAAGGCATTTTCGCCCACAGGACTGCCGCATACTGGATGTTTTTCCCTTTTCACACCATTCTTTGTAAACCCTAGAAATGGTTGTGCGTGAAAATCCCAGTAACTGAGCAGATTGTGAAATACTCAGACCGGCCCGTCTGGCACCAACAACCATGCCACGCTCAAAATTGCTTAAATCACCTTTCTTTCCCATTCAGACATTCAGTTTGGAGTTCAGGAGATTGTCTTGACCAGGACCACACCCCTAAATGCATTGAAGCAACTGCCATGTGATTGGTTGGTTAGATAATTGCATTAGTGAGAAATTGAACAGGTGTTCCTAATAATCCTTTAGGTGAGTGTATATAGAAAGTTAAAATGGCATGTATATATTTTATGGCACACACAAAATTACTGTTCAGAACATAACAACAGTAAATGTAATCTGTCCAGGGAGACCCTTGGCCACAGCTGGGCTGGATTGCTGTCTGGGCAGTGTGCCCTCTGTCTGGCCAGACTGGAAGTGGCTCCGCTCGGCTCTCCTCCCTCTCAGTGTTTCTCAGGCACTATGAGCTGGTGTACCTTCTCCCATGGCTAGACTGCACTGTGGACGGGGGGTCACTGATCACTGGGACACATAGCACTGATCTCTGGACAGGGGGTCACTGGCACACACATGAGAACATAAGAAAGTGTCCAATCGAAAGGAGGCCATTCACCCCATCGTGCTCGTTTGGTGTCCATTAATAACTAAGTGATCAAGGATCCTATCCAGTCTGTTTTTGAATGTTCCCAAATTGTCTCTTCAGCCACATCGCTGGGGAGTTTGTTCAGATTGTGACGCCTCTCTGTGAAGAAGTGTCTCCTGTTTTCTGTCTTGAATGCCTTGAAGCCAAATTTCCATTTGTGTCCCTGGGTGCGTGTGTCCCTGCTGATCTGGAAAAGCTCTTCTGACACCGTTCACTGGACAGGGGGTCACTGGCACAGACTGTGTTAGAGAATATTGATGCACGAAGAAGAAGACAAAGGCTCTTCACTGTGACCAAGCTGTGACCCCCCCAACCACACCTACAGACTCAGGGCATCAGACCTGTGTCATAATAAGCAGTTACCACAACAGCACTCAATAGAACATGCCTCGACTACTCTTAACATGTCCATATACACGTTTTTTTTGTATTCGTGTCATGTTTATTTCACTTGAAGCAAGAGAAAGAAAAAAACACAAACAAAAAATTCTGAAAACAAATTCACATGTACAGATTTCTCACGCAATTCCAGATCCGTGTGTGAGAGGTGAACAAAGCAGCTATCTCCACTGATCGCTTTCCGTGATGTCTCAATGATAACCGTGCTTGTGTTTGTGTTGACTTTCTTCTTTCGAGTTCAGACATCAGATGGAAGGAAACCTCTTGATGTAAACATCAGGTCCAAAAATAAACAGCCACAGGTCTCCCCTTCTGCACTGCAGTTTATTGGATGGTTTTAAACCCTTATTGTAAAATAATTGGGCTAAAATGTGAGAGATACAAATTTAGAAAACATGCGTGTGAATGTTGAAAGCATCTGTGCTTCAGGGGTTTTCCACAAGATGCAGGATAAGGCCAAGGAAAAGTGGAGGAGCATTTTCCTCATCCAAATGATTTGTCCAATGGCTTCAATTCCCAGGTTGGGACACTGCTGTTGTACCCTTGAGCAAGGAACTGTACTGATATTGCTCCAGTAAAAAACAGTTGTATAGGTGGGTAATTGCATGTACAAATAGTGATATATTGTAACAATTGTAAGTCACCCTGGATAAAGGTGTCTGCTGAGAAATATAGTCATAATAAATAAATAAACAAAACAAGGAGGAAAAAGGACAGAAAAGCAGCTGCTACAAAATCACAAGACAAGTGGCAAGAACTGATTAGCAAGAAAATGCGAGAGTCTGGGTGTGATGCTTTCAGGCAGCGACGCTTTGAACCATTAATTCACACTACTGCAGGAAATCAGCGCGAGACTGTGTTTACAATCACCGGCACATCCAAGTTTAAGGAACAAACATTGCAAGGCGAGGATAACTGAATGATGGTGAGATAAATACGAAGCACACTTTGATTGCTCACGCTATAAATACATCTTATTTCAGGGCTGCTCAATGTTCTTTAGCAATAAAGAGAATAAAACTCAAAGGGCTGGTTTCACAGACCCAGATTACCACTCGCCTTGGACTACCCCATGCTATTTTAGGTTGATTGTGCAAGACTAGTGCTAACAAAGGTATGTGAAACCAGCCCTGAAAGAAAACAAGCTGGGGCACTAGAGGGGGTAAGGAAGAAGGAAACATTGAACTAAAAAGAGTTGCCAAAAAGTACAGAAACTCGTAAAGTGATGAGCTGCAGAACAGTGCAAGAGGAATGATGTGGTCAGATAATGCAGCTGCTAGATTTAGCCCTTTAGCTGCTCTTAAAGTGCTAACACCCTTATTACATACACATTGTCCCGTATTAAAGCTGCTTACAAGGAAGCTGAGACCAGTGCCTTCCCACATTCTTATGCTAAATATATCCAGTAAGAGGAAAGACCTTGTTCCTGGCATTACACGAATAATAACGAGGTCAGTAAGTGGCTGTGATGAGACTGGCTTTCTTCTCAGATATCTGCACTTATTAAAGCGACCCATTTCCCAGCAGAGAGAGACACCTCTTTAGGTGACGTAATGACGTGTTGGTCATTCCTCTGTGACGTGTTTTGGAATAAGCATGATGAGTTGCTAACAGAGCCATACGAAACCACAATCCTCACTCCGTTAATTGGCAGTAAGTTACACAAAAATTGTGTTGGGTGCTTCACAGGTGGGGCTCAAATTAAAGTGTTGGTAGACCATTGTTAATGGATTACCCTGAATTGGGTATTTTTCTTTTTAATTTTCATGGTGATGACTGGATTATATAAAGATAATAAAACATAAAGGGAAAACTATGTTATTTTATCTCCAAAAGTTGTAACAAACAAAAATAGAAAACAACAAGGCAGTGCTGAATCTGGGAGGAGGCTAGTGGGAAATAATAATAAGAAATAATAATTTATAAAATTGTCAGATTTGTCAAAGGTGTAGTGTGGTGTACTGTGGCATAAACTCTGTAAAGTCTAGCGTACTGTGGTAAAACACAATAAAATTAATTGTGGTGTACTGTTCTAAAAAACATAAAAATGTATTGTAATTTTTATCCAAAACTGCAATAAGGTTTTCATGATATGCATGTGGGTTGTGTTGTATTTTATACGCTGTAAACAACTCTTAGCATGCGCATGAATGTGTGTCCCTGCACATCTGGCCATCGATTCACATGATAATGAGTCTGTCGAGCATCCAGGAGAGTCATGGGGCTTTAAAGGCAAAGTGCAAATACACCTGGCGGATTAGTGTGGGCTGTCCTGCTGGACAGGGCAGGATCCTCCGCACAAACCGCTGCTGTTGATCTGCCCTCTCTCGGGGAGGCAGACCAGGTCTGCGCAGGCATGCATGCATGTTCTCCCATGCAGAATACTTATTAAAGCAAGAAGCAAGAACTCAACACTACACAAAGCTCGACACTGCGATCCCTCTCAGCCTGTAAACTGTTTCCTCCAGTAACGCACGACTCCAACTGCCCTCGGCTCCAAACTCGGATATTATAATGTCTGAAGTTCTATTGTAAAATATAGTTTTTAATTGAAATCCTATTACATGCTTAAACTACACTAAGTCTTACATAATCCACACTGCGTTACAGTTCAGAGTGAAAGCTTTAATTCCCTCCCACTGTCTAATAATACCAGCTGCTATTCCTGGAGAGCTTGAGCTAAATCCACGCGGACCGTTGCTCTGCTGAAGCCTGGCCTGGTTTTGACTCTTTCTGGAAGCCCATGGGTCTGTGTTGGAACATGATTCATATTTTACATATAAAAGATCACAGTAGTCCTGCCGTTTCACTTGACTGAATCTTGTGACATATTTATCCTGTGGGTTGGTGAAGTTCTGCTGGTCTGAACTCCTGGGCTCGGAGGAAGCCTCGTCGGGTCCTGGTGGTCCTCGAAATTGAGACCCTCTGAACGCCTGAGGGGACGCAGCCACTGCAGGGACAACAGGATATGTTCCTTTTCTGAGGCACAACTGCTGTAACGCAGAGAAATCAAAAGGGTTCATTCCACTGGCTATTTATTGTGCTTCTTCTGCAGCCAGTTTATCTGTAGAACTAAATCAAATTAACTGGAGCCATAAACCACCAAAACAGCGAATGCCTTAATGACCACTGGATATAAAAACTTTAAATAATAATTCCCCAAAGGCCTGGGACACAGAGCCTCAGCGCTCTTTTACTTTTAGTTTCCTGTTTTCCCTGCACTGAGAAGGAGCTGAAGCCATCTGGGCTCCTGTCACTCGCTCACACAACTTCAAAGCTGAATTCAGACCTTTATGTGCTAATTTCTAAACCAACTGTCTCTTTATTGCTTTTCCAATCGCTTGTCTTGTCACTTGAGAAGGTCATAGCAGGTCAGATCCGAGACGATCTTTCCAGATTAATACTAATAACAGATGAGCAGATGTTTGTCAGAAGTTTTCTGGGAATCTGGACACATTAGTTCAGTTGCTCTGGTCTGATTCATTTTAAAGGCTGCAGACAAGGTCTCTGTTCTCCAGACCTTCCAGCTTCAACACCAATATCAATCCCATAACTCTGCCAGTAATGGACAGAAATCCACAGCTCAGTAATGGCTTTTTTCATGTCCTATTTTGTAAAGAATACAATTTCAGCCTGATTTTCCAGGACACAGGCTGACAGGAATGGTGGATCTGAGACACATGGGTCTGAGGGAGGAGGGACCTCTGAGCCCCTGGGCCGTCCTGTGGGACCTCACTGTTGATCCCAGCAGTCTTCACAGCCAGGGGTAAAGGCCGAGCGTCTTTATTTTATTTGTATTCATGTGACATCATTCAGAGTACTGTCTCCTCTGGGAACTTTATTATTATTGTCATTAGTTTAGGTATGCTTTAGTACCGCTGATGCAAACTGCTCCTACCCTAAATACTGCCTAACCTACAAACTATAACTGTTACCAACCTGCATACAACCATATAAATAATACATATTCATTCATATATTATGCAAACAGTATTGTTGCATGCAAACAATGTATATTTACATGCTTTAAATTCTATGTTTTTATTCTGCAATAGAAATCGTTTTTCTTAAGTGTGACCCGGGTCAGAACAATAGAGCGGGGGAAGGAATGAGTGTCGATACGCAGCAGCTGAGCTCTGTGTCTTCCGCTGCTCTGTGTATTGTGTGCTAATGATGGGCTGACTGCTCAACCATTAGAGGCCGTTGGAAACACAATTCACACAACTCCAATGATTGAGCCCAGGCTTGCAGGGGCTTGTCTGTGAGACTTGTTCCAGGGAGAGACAAAGTCGTGTATTGATATGCCTTCCCAAATTACTAATGGCAAGGCTATTAACTCCACAGAGAGAAGTAGGGTCTAACCAGATGAACATCGCACACCTCCTCTCTGTGGATCTCTCTGTCAATGTTCAGTGTCTCTCAGTGGGCCTGCCGACTGACAGGGTGCAGCTCTACCTGACATCTGCAGACACTGACCACTACAGACTATGACTACTACAAACTATGTCCACTCCTAATGCTGGCCACTACAGACACTGGCCACTACAGACTCTGACTACTACAAACTATGTCCACTCCGAATGCTGGCCACCACAGACACTGAACGCTACATTGACCACTGCAGACTCTGAACACTACACTGACCACCTACATCCTAATGCATGTCTGGGGAATGCAGCAGCACTCCTATTGCTTTTGACCAGCTCTCCATGACTCTCTCATTTCCCTCGCTGCTCTTTTGATGTTAACACGGTAGATACACAGGAGATCATTGACTAGTTGAATCACAATTGACATTACTGCCCTGTGTACCACCAGACTGGCAGTGCAGGGCAGCACAGAGTGGCCGTGTCAGGTGAGGGGTCAGTGGCTGGGTGTCCAGCTGGGGACAGAGAGCAGACAAGGCAGCCATTGTGCGATCTCTGCTCTGGACTCTGATGACTATGAACTCAAACTGTTCACTGGCGTCCAAATGACAACCTGAAGGAAAAACAAAGACAGAAAAAGAGTGTTTTCTCTGACTTCTTTGTAGCTCCTGTCACCAGGCTAGAACAATAGCGAACGCCCCCCCACAGTGCAGGACTTTGCAGCTGGTCTGCCTCTCTGCCCGGTCAGGCGGCCAAGCTGTCAATGAGTAACCTGGCTACGAAAGGGATTCAAAGACTTAAACTGTGGTGATTTAAACTCAAAGGGAGCAAAGCTGATAAAGCAATACCTCTCAGTTTAAAAGCCAGGGGATCCCTGTCAAAATTATCATTATTATATCTAACAATGTATTGTTTACCATTATTATATTTGCCTTGTCTTATTTTAGTGTTTTATTGATCAGAATTGTGTTGCATTGTGTTTAAAGTGCATCATACAGTGCAGCAAGAGCCACGTCATACAGCAGGAAGAAGAAAAAGTGTAATCTTCCATATATCCACCGTACACAATATCATAGACTTCACACGGGAGCTGTGAAAGATGCTCTCACTTTACTGGGGTTCAAGACCTGCTGAAACAGGCTCGTGATTTTGTCCAAAGTTCAAGATGTTTTATAGAGCTGGGCTTCAGAAGCCATTAAACTGAGCACTGGAGTCTGAGGCTATTGTTTTTCTGGCTTTAATGTGTTTATGGCCATTTGGTTGGGCAGCGGTGTGTGTGATGGGGGTGCAGGGGTGGCTGTCGTTGGACCATTTCACTTACAGGAAGAGCAGCATCTGATAAATGGATGAATGAATGAGCAATCAGTCACACAGGAATCAGAGAGACGAAGCAGACAGGAAATATGACGAGCTGCTGTATAATCACAAACACTAGAAACATTCAAAACTGCTCTCGAAGCTCAATAAGAAAATATAAAACCTGATTTTAAAAGTTCAAAGCCACTTTAGCCAGTCCATAAATAAAACAACCCTCAGGTTACAGGATTGCATCGATTAAACCAAACATGCATTGTTAGTTGTATGGCAGTTATGCAGATTAATATGTAGATACATTATTAAGAGAATGAAAAAGATTAACTTGATCTGGCTGTGATTCACTCTGAGTCTCTCGTGAGACTCATTTCAGATCCTTCCAATGGACAGTAAGGCTGTGAGAACAATGCAATGTTGCAGATGAGAGGCGGCCGTTTGGTCCCTGTCAATTGATCCCAGAATTCCTACCAGGTGTTTCATGGAGGAGCTCAGAGCTGCGCCTTCAGCGGCACAGATCCTAGTGAGAAGAGCCTCCATATGTGCTTGTCTGGGTGACTTTGTCGGTACCTCTGGGGTTTCTGAGATCTCAGATCAAACCCTCTCACGATCGTGGGGATTGTGGCTGCTCCTCTTTGAACCTTGAACAGCCATACTATTATTATTTTAATGTGGTGACCAAAACTAAAAAAACGTATTAACAAATTAGATGCTTCAAAAATAAAGGGGCTCAAGTGAAGTGAATCGATGAAGTGGATCGTGTCTTGTGATTTATCGGCTCTCAAGGGGTCAGGGCAGGTTGAGCCCATTTCCTCTCAGCGTCCCTTGGGGACAAGTGTTGCTTCCCTTTTCTACCATCATTATAATTCACCGAATTTGCATGTTTCTTACTCATATGTACTCAAGCATGACCTAAAGCACACACAAGCGATTCCTAAGACACACAAGCTGTCCTTTCCAGAGGCACACTTGCCACAGTCCTGAGGCACAGAGCTGCAGGCGGCCCATGTGTAGAGCGCTGTGTTAATGTCTCAGCAGCACGACGGGCTCTTCTGGAAAACGGGGTATTTGGCATTAGTGAACTTTTAGTACTTTTTGTCCACAGCAGGAGGGGGGTGTCCAGCGAGGAGCAGGTGCGGACAGCCACGCTGGGGAGGGACAGGCCAGATGTGCTGTAAGCTCCTTTCATAGGGAGTCACAGAGAACGGGAGACACTAGAGCCAACAGCCAGATGAGCCTGCAATCAAACAGCCCCGGCCTTTCACATGCAGGAAGCAGGACTGCTGCCCTGGCTATTCATATGTACAGCGACCCACAAAGAGCCACACAGAGGGGCATCCTCCTGCCAGCAGGGAGTGCAGGGGTCTGCAGTCCTGGGGGTAGACAGGGACAGTGCTGCCCCCCGTTAGGTGACTGTTCCTACTGTGGGCTTTCTCCTTCCTCCCTGTGGACTCCGTGGATTAAAGTGCCTGTGTTTAATATACACTGATTTAAAACTGTGTGATATTTAAAGAAATTGTCACAAACTGAAATGTATAGATTTATAAGGCCTAAGAATAATGATTTTTCCCCAGTCGGACTAATGAAGAACAAGCCTGGAGATGGCATCCGGTTAACAAGTCATTTTTACGCTAATTATCAAATCTCACAGTTAATATTATTATTATTTCAGTTTACTTAGATAATTTAAATATTAGGGGCCAGATGATTTGGTTACGGCTTGCCTGAACTCTTACACTCATGCACCGAGTTGTTTTTGTATGCCCTGTGGTCAGGAGACTTTCTGAAAAATAAATTGTGCCTGAATTAGTTGTATTCCCTTAACAGAAAAGCACCAGGTATCTTATATATGACAACTACTATAATAATGAAAAGAAGAAGTGGAAGAATGTGGAGTTTAAAATTAAAATATTAACAGTCAGCCCAGACTGTGTACTTTTCATTCCTGGCCTCATGTTTTCCCAGACTGCCTTCAATCAGCAGCTCAGCCACGAGCGTCGCCAAGACGCCCCCTGGGAGGTGCCTGCGCCGTGGGGGCACTCGATACAAAAACACCGGCCGAAGAGCAGGAGCCCCTGTCCCAACACTGACACAGGCCAGGCAAACACGGGAGCCAGCACGCCCACCGGCAGACATCTGGAGAGCAGATTAGAGAAAGGGAGTTCTGAGAGGGTCAGTCTGAAAGGGAATCTGTTTGGCTTTGGGATTACTTCAAGGAAAAGTGTGAATAAAACCACTGTCTCCACTGAACGCTGTGTTTGTTTCTCTTTGCTCTTCAGATGGATGTTACAATGTTTTTCTTCCAACGACGGTGAACACGGGGTCTCTGAGCAGTGCGGCCCTGGTCTCAGCTGTGGGGCGCTGTCCCCACACAAACACGTCCAGACAACTCCTCTGCTCAGGCTCAACCCTCATACTCATTTGATAAAAATGTTCTTTTAACAAACCAATGAGAAAACAAATGAATGAATACGTACATACATGTATACATCTTTAAATATGTAAATAAGCTTATAAACCATCTGTGGATATTAAGCATTACTGGACAAATGAGTGTAACCGTTGTTTCTGTTCAGATGAGGGTATGATTATGAGTGCTGGGACTTCCTGTGAGTCTTACAGCAGAGAGGTTTCACTTTTACAGGCCATTTCTGATCAGTGGTGTCACGTCTACACTGACATTTGATCAGGATCAACTTTCTTTGTATGCACACTAACTCATAAGTGCAAACAAATATATGTATATATGAAATTAGTCATTAGAGCACATACCTATATTAAAAACTGTCATTTTATCTCGTTACATATCATTCTGACAATGCACTTAATGTTTTCCCAACCAAAACATTTTAAATTAAAATACAATGATATATATTTTTGATAACATAAAATAACATGCCATTTAGTGTAACAAGGTTTTATTTATAATATGGGAACACGGAAGCTCTTGTATCTTGTATCTTGTATCTGCTCCACCCATGCGAAGGTCGTCGTCTGCCGCCTGCCTCTCTAGCACGCCGCCACAGTGCATGCTGGTGTTATGACATATTTGGCATCCCGTTTAATCGCGCATCCCCTGAGTGCAAATGGCACATTATTTTCGGCCAACTTTGCATGCTTTAATACATACAAAATGTAGATTTGCATTAATTTACATGTAGTTAAATCCTGCACACTGTGCCAATTGAAAATAATGCTACGTAAATTGTGATATGAATTAAAATCTATTTTAAAGTGGAGACTTTTCTTTGCAGAAGCCAAATGTCAAGTATTTTTTAAAAACAGGATTTGAATTATTGTTCACAGAAGTTATATTACAATGTTTTAAACTGCGCAGGTGCAAGCAATCAGGGGATGCAGGATTCCAGGAGATGACAAATATGTCATAACGTACCGATCAGAAATTGCCGTAAAAGCGCCTCTCGATAGGGTTCACGAAGAGTCACAAACTCAATGGACAGCAGTAGGGGTGTTGTGGGGTGTTGGGAGTCACTTCATTAGGGACTGTACAGAACCTGTACCTATCGTTTCTGCTAAAGAAATCAAACGCATAAATCAATCAGTCAATCAATAGATAAATAAATTGTACAATGTTTTATGCTTTGAATTGCTGTGTATAATGTAAATTTGAATTTGTAATGTTTGATGCCTTGTACTGAACTGTATTCTTGCACTTTGTATTGCACTTATATTTTGTAAGTTGCCCTGGATAAGGGTGTCTGCCAAGAAATAAAAATAATAATAAAAAAATCATAAATTAGTAAGTAAGTAAATAAACAACCAAATAAGTAAGTAAGTAGGTAAGTAAATAGAAGGAATGTTCCTCCTGGGAAATGCAGAGTCGTTTCCTCATGGCAGGAATGTGTGTCGAAGCCCTGGGAGACTGTAAGTGAGGTCCTCCTGTCTCAGTGATTTACAGCCTGCAGATCAGTGCATTCCTCTGGTTTCTGCAGCGGCGCTCAGCGCAGCGAAGCTGACAGTGAGCAAGAGAAACAACGCGGCTCAGATCTACGCGCTGCCATTGTCCACACTGAAGAAACCAGCTGTTCAGTCTAGATGAGCGTGTGCTCATCTGTTAAACCTGCTGTAATCGGGGGCTGAAGCATCACTAAATCAGATAAATGTAAAGTGGCAGAGTTACACTAAACAGATGACCTTTTGTTTAACCAGGTCAGAGAAACACAAAGCCTTTCTCTGCCCTGAAACACACTGTGATGCACTGCTCAGTTTAACTTGGATTGCCATTACATCATTTTTAATTACCAAAACTAAAATATTTTCATCTTCCTCTGTCATATATCTGAGGCATTCATTAACTCTGGCGTGAAAACACGCTCAGATTCAGAGGCAAAGCAGAAACAAACGTTCTGGTGAAGACTCCTGAAACTCACGTCAGGAGACACGAATGCTTTATGACAAGCATGGCCTTTAGCTATAGTATTTTTTTTCTAGGCAGATGCTGGCCTATAATAATTCATGTAACAAGATCCCGCTTGACATGAGGAATTCTTTAGTCATGTCTGACAACTCATGTCAAGATCTTTAAATTATTACTGCATCCATTTACCGTATCATCGAAGGCATCTTCTCAACTTACAGCAGAAGCGTGTGAATTAACCCCTGCTCTTCTGGCCACGGAGGGCTTGCCCCCTGACCCGCCGATCTCATCACTTTCTCGAGCAGCAGAGAAAGAGTTAACGCCCCACCTACTCTCCCAAACTACCCCTTTTTCTAAAGTGAACATGTTATACCCATCCAGTGATACAAATACACAATTGCTGAAGTACTTTAAAGCAATTATTTTACTACTAATGTGGCCGTACAAAAGAACAAGCTACCAAAAATATTCCTTTCATCATAAACAGAAATTATTATTGATATTAAATTGATTCAACACATGACAATGACTTACACCTGGCTATAGGTAAATATTGAAATAGTGCTGAGGCAATTAGTCCTAATCGGTGCTTATGGACTGAAGGGGGATTGGAAAAGCAATACAGTAACTACAGGCTTTCAATCATTCGAGTCTTTAAAACCAGGATTCGTGAATATACTCAAATAACTCCATGAATAAATTGCACTCCTGTTATTGCATTAAAACCAGGCCAGTAGAACCACTACATGATTCAGGATGTAACATCTTCTGATAAAATATGATCAGGTCTGTTAAACACTGTTCTTCCTCAAGTGAACGAGGCACTGCATCCCTTGTGTGATCTAGGGTTAATGATGTTGTTAATTACAAACGATTCCTAATGTTTAAATATTTAAAACAAGCTCAAGTCTGTGTTGCCATCAGAAGGCTCGTTCGTTACAGTGTGTGACAGCTCAGCCTTCTGGAAATGACCCTGTTGTGTGTGCTTCATAGTGTGTAAAATTGACTAAAGATACACACCAGCTGGACGTCTCCCAGAAGTGTCACAAAAAACAAATACATGTGATTTTCTTAGTTTGTACCGCAGTTAATAACCGAGCAATCCAAGTGTGATGGATTAACTACAGAAATAGAGGACTCTGATTAATGCAGATATTACATGCCTGGCTACATTTTTTTTCAGATGGATTTGAGGGATTAAAAATATGCCTTTTGTAAACAAATCAACGACAGATAATGTTCCCCAATATTAAATAGTATTTTATTAACATATGAAAAAGGAATCTGAAATAAAGCAACATAAAAATACTGCATTATAAAAATATTGGTTTACACATCAGAACATCAATTGTAAGCAAAGTAGACGTTATAAAAACAAGAATTATCAAAAGAAATTAGTCTTGGGTGCGTGGGGTCATCTACAGTTCAGGACAAGTATTGTTTTCTTCTAATGGCCACTGGTATTGTCCTGTCTTGTAAGAAAGACGAAGCCCAGCAGGAAGTCCGGGCCCGTGGGCAGCTGGCTACACCATCGTCATCACCTTGAGTGCGGCCGGCTGGAATCGCCGGATCTTCTTCTTCAGCGCGCGGGACGCCTTGATGCGGCATGTGGGCGGCTCGGGCTGGGGGGGTGGGGGCAGCCTGGCCGCCGTGGGGCCCAGCATGGCCTCGGCCCAGACGAGTTCGCCTCCCTCTCCGTCCTGCCCGGAGTCCAGAGACAGGCTGCTGTCCGAGGAGCTGGAACCGCTGGACTCGCTGTCGCCGAAGCGGTTGGCAGTGAAGTCGCTGCGCTCGCTCTCACTGCTCTCGGCCACGCTGGAGTGGAACAGGGACGGACACCGGGCCGCGTACTCCGACAGCTCTGACTCGCTCAGCAGGCCGCAGTGGGAGCCGGGGCGGCGCAGCCGGGGGGCGCAGGGTCCTGGGCGGGGCCTCATGCTGACGCTGCGCACCATGCCAGGTCTGCACAGCCCCGGTGGTGGAGCCTCAGTTCGGCCGGGCGGAGGAGGAGACGAAATCTCCACTTCCGACTGCCACTTACGCGCCTGCTTCCTCCTGACCGGATCCACCCCACTGAGCTCCTGCTGCCTGGGGGCCACGAGAGGTCCTGGCCTGGGTGCAGCACACAAACGAGCCTCTGAACACCACCTGGCGGCCTGGTCTCCGCAGCAGCCCAGTGGCCTGAGAGCAGCTCTGCGTTCAGCCGGCCTGTGGCAGGGGAAGCTCTCAGCCACGGGGGCCTGGCTGCCCTGGGGGGGTTCCTTCAGCTCTTCCCAGGACAGCGGTTTTCCAGTCCTCAGTTTCTCGCTGCCTCTCCGCTTCAGTTTTACTGCCTTTGTCTTCTTGCCAGCCTGTCTGACCGTCACTTCCTGAGAACCGGCCGGAACAAATTTGGCTTGAACGAAGTCAGGGTGCAGCCGGGCCTCAGAGCTCTTTCTGACCAGGTTCCCGTGTGACGCTGCTCTATGTTGTGCGGCAGGTTTTCTAGGCTGTGCTGCCTCAGGCTGCAGGTCCCTTAAGTCTTGGTCAAAGCAGGAAATCACCGGGCCCTGCCGAGCTCTCTCAGGACAATTACGGACCTTCTGTTTAAGCTCCTGTGCGTGACTCTGTGCAGTCTTGGTAACTTGAGTCACAAGCTCTTGTCTGCTGGTCACACATGTGGCTTGCTCCTCAGAAACAAGTTTAACATCATGTGGCTTTGTGTAGCTCTGGTCTTTAGAGAGACGGCGCTCTCCATTAACCCTGGGAAGTCCTCCAGCACTGGCACTTGTCACCGCAGGGCTGAGAGAGGCTGCATCCTCACAGCTCTTCACCTGCGACTGAGCTCTGTCGGCCCTACAGCAGCCCTCAGGCTGAAGACTCGTCTTGCTCCTGCTGTGCTGAAGGAGCTTGCTGATATAGCCATTGGGCCTGCTTTCACTGAAGACCTTTCCCTGCAGGGCCCTGCTTGCGTCTGGCCTGGCCTCAGGGGCCGTCGGGCTAGTCCGTGTTGGGGGGCTCTCTCCGCTGAGGGAGAAGATAGGGCTCTGGAGGGCCACAGCATGCAGGGGGCTGGGATACTCATACACATCAGTACCACTCCTGGACACCAAGTCACTCTGGTACTTGGGGTCAACAGCTACATGCTGATTGCTAATGCCTGGGCATAGGGACACAATCTTCACCGCTGGAGCTTTATAGAATCCCAGGCCTGGAAGCGTCATTCGGTCCAAATCACCTACGAGAAAGTGTGGACACATTGTCAGTGAGTCACTACATCCAAATAACAAAGCTTATTTCACAGGGAGATAGAAGTAATTCCTCTAAGAAACTGGCGGTTTAAAAGAGCAGAGAAGTGTGTACCTGTGGAGACGGGTCTCTGCCGGGCCCTGCTGTCTATCGCCTCGGCGCTGGTCAGGATGCGGGTCCCCCGAGTCCCCCCCTGGTGGACCACCCTCTCCGGTACGCTGCTCTCGTCCGCAGAGCGAGGCCGCGGCTCGGGCAGGCAGAGCTGCCGTGGGCACCGGAGGGATGAGCACAGGCTCTCGCTGCACACCGAGGTACACGAGTTCGACAGAGAGCCCGAGCCGCCATCACTCAGGTCATAGAAACCTAGGGGAGAGGAGGTTCAGAGATACGTTTCATTTCATTCATGGGACAGAAGATCACAAATAAAAAGTATACTTTAACGTTTGTTTCCTTTCTCCGAGTCTAAATGGAAGAAATGACCATGTGAACCAGAGTTTCACCTCCAGAAATCAAAAACCATTATGTTACAAATCAGTCTGCTCTCACTCAAGAATGTAAAAAGTTTTCTTCCTGCAGGCTGAAGATATCTGGGCCCACTCTGCACAAAGAGCAGATGCGTGACGCCTGCATTCAGTTTCACAGTGTCTTTCCACGCATCACCCAGCTGAGATGTTGTGTCCAGGGCGGTGGGAGGCAGTCACTCACCTGAGCTGGGCCTGCTGTCACTCTCCAGGTGCTCTGTGGAGGCTTTGCTCACGTCCAGCTTCAGTACGCTGATCTGCTCATCCAGCTGCTGCAGGTGGCTCTTCAGTCCCACATCCTGCCTCCGCAGACGAGACTGCACACAGACAATGAGGTACATTCAAAACATTGGCATTTTGGGAAACAAATCCCCTTCCCTTTTCTACCTCACACGTGCAAAGTCTATTATTTCAGCTTTCCACCTTTAATTACATACTTATACATATATATTTATACTCTATATATATACTTATTGAAGTAGATCAACAGATACTTGAATAAGTCAAAAGTCACGTCTACCTTTGAAATCAGCCAAGAAATCAGCAAAGAAATAAATTAATGAAGATGGGAATGAAAATGGATGGGGTTCATCGGGAAGAAAACACGCTGTTGAGAGGAAATCTATCCATTTTCCTCTGGGGAAAAGTATGTGATCAATGCACACTATCAGTGCTCATTTAGGGATCACTGGCGATGTGCAGCACTTTGGTCAACTTGTGTTATTTTAAAATGTGCTACATAATTAAATGTTGATTGATTGATTGATTGACTTCTGGACTGGAAACCTGGTCTCTAAACGCACAAACATTACAGAGACTGCAGATGACACAAAGAAACAAGGGAAGATGTATAATTGGAATAAGAAGAAGAGATAGAAATATAAGTGAACAAAATAAAATGTGACATCATTGAAAGAGTGAAAATGTTGGGCCAGACACACTGAACAGATCAAAGATAGACTAAGGAAGCCATTGAACGGATCCCAAGAGATGAAAAGAGACATTGAAGAAGACAACATAAAACACAGGTAGATTGAATAATAAGCTTTGCTGGCCTGACTTGGAAAGAGAAGCTACAGACTGAAACAAAAATCCAAACAGATCAAAATTGAAGCACGGAGTCCTCCCAGAGCCCATGCTCAGGGACATTTCTATCTAACTGCTCTTAATGCGCAGAAGAATCTGTGTCAGATAAGACACACCGAGGCCAAGCAGAGGCCCTGCTAATGCTTTGGGTTGTTTCTTAATGATATACATACAACACTGGGAAAATATAGTTGCCATTGGTTTACTATTAACAGCGCTGCGACATGAAAGCAGCCGCGGTGTTTTTCACGGGTAATTCATTAGACCCCCATCGCTGCTAGTCTGCCATTGAGTAACACTGCAGGAGGGGGGCTGTTTGCTCAGCAGCTATCCTCACTAATACCTTAAACCAAAGGGAAATCGCTGTTACTGAAGTGTATTTAATTATTCAGCCATTTCTCCTGTAGCACTTACTCTGATAAGTCAGGAAAGCCGTTCTTCCTGGCTTGTTGACAATGACAGATTATATCTTAACTCTAGCTGCCTGAATGAGCCAACAGATTATTGAACCGGATTTAATAGTCGGGCAACATCAGCCCA